>NC_060174.1:18427051-18727051 GCF_021184085.1 Oncorhynchus gorbuscha
CTGTTGCTGTAGGTGGTAAATGTGAGATAAATATTGACCTTTTTCAGAGTTCCACACATCTTCAGCAAACCTTTGCATTCATGTGACTACTTTGTTAAGCACAATTAAACTAATGCTAAACTAGTCAAAGATTTAACAGAATGCTTTGTCACTCTAAATGCATCTTTTTAAAGAAATATATGGATGTTAAAAACACTAGTGTGGGATGAGTTGAGGACAAAGAGACTTACAATATTGCGGTGATGAAAGCTGCCACCACTGTAGGTCGTTGTTAGAATGGCAGAGCAGGGTTCACTGTAGAAGGGCAGTGTTCCCCTCTCAGTGGTACTACCAACAGACAACGTGTAAATGCTGTTGGTGTAGCCATCGCAATTGCAGTTGTCAAAGCTGGCGCCCCCATTGCCTGAAGCCCAGACGTAAATGGAACCCAAGCCACCTCGGCCCTGTAAGGTATTGAATATGTTTTTTAAGACCCATTGTATGATCTTACCGCTTTAGTTGCCAATTCCGATTACATTGTTTTATCTTATCTAACAAAATGGACACTACTGATGAAACAGGTAATATAGGATAACCAGTACAAGTTGTATCATACATTGGTAATGCCTCTGATAAAGGCTTCTTGAGCCAATGTGTTTGGCCCCTCCAAATTCGTCCCCAAATCTTCAGGTCCCCAGCTGGAGCTGTAGATGTCAATGTGTTGCTGATTCAAATTTAAGGACATGGCTTCTATCAGGTCAGTCACTTGTCCATCCAACATCCGAACTCCTGGACAAAACAGAACAAGTAACAGGACGCAAATTAAAGCAGGATAATTGCAGTACAGTTCTATATGCTATTAAAAGAGACCAAATGAGTGAATGTATGGGTAATACTTTGTCCTTCTGTAGCTCAGTTGGTAGAGCATGGCGCTTGTAACGCCAGGGTAGTGGGTTCGATTCCCGTGACCACCCATACGTAGAATGTATGCACACATGACTGTAAGTCGCTTTGGATAAAAGCGTCTGCTAAATGGCAAATGGCATACTTACCTCCAATCTTGGCCTGATATGCCACTCCAACCCCACACACCCCATTATTTGCCACTGCTGCCACCACCCCAGCACACCGTGTTCCGTGCCTATGGAACAGAATACAAAAGGGGTTCATCCATACAGAATGTTGTTACATAGTGCACATTATACATGATGTAATATCTTGCATTAAAATCTTAACATCATAGCAAATTACCTCTTTGGTCTGGTCAGAATGTATTGGGTGTCTGGGTTGGGGTCATTATCGTTCATGTCATAGCTAGCCTGTGGATCCTACGGGTACAATACATTAGGTCTTTATCAGGATCATTTGCCACTTGTATTTGATTTTTTAAATAATATTTGTCTTTTTCCATTTTTGTTACAGCACTGTATTGCTGGAACAAAATTCTAAATACATTTCATATTGATGTTCTAGTGCCATTTGGGCAATTTAAAGTATTGATTGGGGACATTTTTGTGGAGGAATGTAACTTTTTCTGGGTGATTTGTGCTTCCCATTAATGTGTTTTGTATTTTAATATATATATGTTATAATCTGCATATTTATGTTGTATTATACAAGGCACATTTGTAAAAGAGACCTAGGTCTCAATGTGTTCCCTGTTAAAATAAAGGTTAAATAAAAATATATATAATAACAACTCACATAATTTTCAGCAATGTCTGGGTGGCTTGTCTCTAGGCCATCGTTTAAGATGGACACCACCACCCCTTTTCCTGTGTAGCCTCGAGCCCATGCAGCCACCACATTCTGATCAAAGGCCTCACTCTGGAAAAGCAGTTTGAATAAATATTTTTTTCTGTTAAAACGGGGATAACCATTTGTTTTCACTCAAAGCAGAAAAAACTAAAACAGGCTGAATAAAAATGTAAAGAGCTTCTATTATGGAAATATACTTCAAACAAAAATGGAAGCTTAATGTTGACATACCAGGTACCACTGCTGATTGAAAAATGGATCAGTTGGTACTGTGAAAGAGTGTCTTCTCTTTCTACTCCTTCCAGATTGCTGTGCAAACCAAAGCACCTACGAAACAGAAAGTACATCATCACACTCATTACAATAAGAGAAATGCTGGGACTGGTTATTAAAGCCAATTTTGGATAGTATTGACCTATTGGCTATTCACCTTAGGGTCCATTTTGAATATAAGATTATGCAAATAGTGTGCCTGCAATGATTGTTTTGCCACCTGTCTTTGCTCCATATGGTAATAGTTTCCATCTGGAAATATCTACAAATATAATATGCCAGAAGAAATTAGCTAGTCATAATATGCCAAAAGATCTACACATAAAAATACAAATCATTATATGACATAAACAGTGAACTAACATTGTTTTACCTTTCCCAGGTTATGGAAACCATGCTTCTTTGCAATCTTGTTGATTTGTTCAGGAGTGCAATTCAAATGTAGAGCCCAAATGTTAGTGTAGATGACCTCGGCATACATTGTGCACACATACAACATACACAAGAAGCAACTGATAAACCTCATTCTGTCTGCTGTTTGAACTGATCAGCTGATACATTGTTGGTCATAGAGAAGCAATCCTTTCATTTCGCTAACTCTCATGTCTGCAACTTGTTTTTAATTGATGTTGACAGTTTCATTACTAACGGTTGTACTTGACATTCGAATAGGCCTACTCCACGAGCGTGAACAATAACTAATATTCCCGCCACAGATAATCAAGACTGGCGCGCAAGTATCTGTGCATTGTTTGGTCAATTTTGCGTTGTGTAACGGCATTGACAAGACTATGATTTGGGACCGATGTAAAGACAGTTTCAAGTTGGATATTCGACGGATATTCGGCTGTAGTTTTAATTACGTTCACCAACAGCAGTTAGGGACCGTCAACATAGTGACAAATTACATTTTTCAAATGTCAAACATCTTGGCCATGTTCTGTTATAATCTCCACACGGCACAACCAGAAGAGGATTGGCCACCCCTCATAGCCTGGTTCCTCTCTAGGTTTCTTCCTAGGTTTTGGCCTTTCTAGGGAGTTTTTCTAGCCACCGTGCTTCTACACCTGCATTGCTTGCTGTTTGGGGTTTTAGGCTGGGTTTCTGTTCAGCACTTTGATATATCAGATAATGTAAGAAGGGCTATATAAATACATTTGATTTTAATTGATATTTCAATAGCTCTTTAACCATTACTCCTAACACTTTCAAAACTGGTTGTTGCTAACCCGGTGGCATAGACACACATTGCACACCCTTTAGTTTTCCATTTTCATCTCACATGGTTTTACATTAATTTTTCAAAGTTTAGAGTTTCAATAGCTCCTTGGTCATGTGACCTGATGACTTCAAACCAGGTTCAGAATGTCCACTCAGTGGGCCTACACATTGCACATCCTTTACTTTGTCCATTTTTATCTCACACGTTTTTACATGAATTTTTCTAAATGTAAGATTTCAATAGCTCCTTGGTCATGTGACCTAATGTCCACTGACTACCCTTCTATATTGCACACTCTTGTTTGTGTACTGTAAAATCGCACGGTGAAATATACATTTTTCCTAGTTTCAAATTTGCAATAGCTCCTTGGTCATGTCAATTACACACCTAAGAAGCATGCAGTGGATATACACCCATATTGCATAAACTCTAGTCATGTATCTTCTATATTGTTGTACATTAATATTAGTTTGACAATTAGGGGGTTCAGTCTAGTGTTGTGTTTAACATTTTATTTCATATTTATCTACAGTAATTGGTCGTTTTAAGTACTTATTTTCCCTATGTTTAATTTTCCACAGTATTTAACAGTGGTACACAATAGGAGAGAGACAGATAGTATCGCCTTTCGTTGTTAATATCAACCATAAAGGAAACGGGCAGAGTACGAGTGTCATGTTATTAATTGTCCAAAGCAGGGATGGAGAGTGAGCTAGTGAGGTAGGCTGCAGTGGGTTTGCTGGTCAATACATATACTGAACATGTAACCACAGTAATGGTGGCCAGTAAATCAAAGTATAAAATTAAGTGTCAATAGACACTTAACTTCAATTAAGTATGAACAATTTCACAGTGTTATCTTTCTCTTTATCCCTGGTTGATGTACATTTCAGAGCCTCTTCAGTGTGGATGGGGTATAGCATACAAAGACTGCACTTCCAGTTTGTGTTCTTTATTCTGTTGAACTCTTTTATCTTCATTCCTAGGCACAGCATATGGAACCACTGTTGACATGCAAAACATTCAATCAAAATAAAACAAAGCATAACACATTATAAATAATATAAAATATCAATGCAGTATGACGAATGACGAATTAGCCATCCATTGTGTTATATCATAAATTGTCTTACATGCCGTCACTGTTGTCAAAAGATTATAAACATGTTAAATAAAGTTACTAACCCAGTCAGTTGTTGGCCTTGTGGAACTCCGAAATCATAGGCATAAACTGAACATATGGCTGTCCCACACAACTACATAAAAATAAAGAATTGACATTTACTTTGAATTAAATGTCATTACATACCAGACATTTTTAGTATATCCTCAGCAATACTTTTTCGCAGTGGCTCTATGTGTTTTTGAAGGTTCCATATCAATTTGGAAGGGGATGTTGGTGAAGTTCTGTGCAACTTCCTTGGCCATCTACATCAAAAAAATGAGTTTTTGACCTAATTGTCACATAACAGCTAACCATTCAATATTGAAAATATAACTATCAAACCTGCATTAAAAAGACCCCACAGCTGAAGGTGTCCTGCTGCATGTTGTGAGTTATTTCCCCTCCTTTCCACTTTATGTCTGCCCAGTCGTCTTTTCCATGGCAGGATCTCTCATTTTGAAGTATTCTCTTTTTTATGTATGAATAATTGTTATGTCAGTTGTTGGAATGAGACCAAGGTGCAGCGTGGTAAGCGTACATCTTACTTTATTTTGATGAACACCAAACAAAACAACAAAAGATAATCGAACGTAAAGTTCTGCAAACTAAAGGGGGAAAAAAGGCTGCCTAAATATGATCCCAAATCAGAGACAACGATAGACAGCTGCCTCTGATTGGGAAGCATACCAGGCCAAACAAAGAAATAGGAAAACTAGAATGCCCACCCAAATCACACCCAGACCTAACCAAATAGAGAAATAAAAAGGCTCTCTAAGGTCAGGGCGTGACAGTACCCCACCCCAAAACCTGACTCCATGGGGGAGGGTCCGGGTGGGCATCTAGCCTCGGTGGTGGCTCCGGTTCGGGACGTAGACCCCGCTCCACTCGCTGATCCCTCCGCTTTCGTGGAACCGGACCGTGGATTGTCGCCGGGGCTCCGGACCGTAGATCGTTGCCAGGGACTCCGGACCGTAGAGCAGAACCCTCGCAGGAGGCTCTGGACTGGGAACCCCCGCTGGAGGCTCTAGACTGCAGACTGTCACTGGAGGCTCTGGACCGCAGACTGTCGCTGGAGGCTCTGGACCGTCGACCGTCGCTGAAGGCCCGCCGACCGTCGCTGAAGGCCCGCCGACCATCGCTGGAGGCTCTGGACCGCCGACCGTCGCTGGAGGCTTTGGACCGCCGACCGTCACTGGAGGCTTTGGACCGCCGACCGTCGCTGGAGGCTCTGGACCGCAGACTGTCGCTGAAGGCTCTGGACCGCAGACTGTCGCTGAAGGCTCTGGACCGCAGACCGTTGCTGGAGGCGCTGGAATGCAGACCCTTGCTGGAGACTCCGGGCCATGGATCATCGCTGGAGGCTCCGGGCCATGGATCATCGCTGGAGGCTCCGGGCCATGGATCATCACTGGAGGCTCCGGGCCATGGATCATCACTGGAGGCTCCGGGCATGGATCATCACTGGAGGCTCCGGGCCATGGATCATCACTGGAGGCTCCGTGCCATGGATCATCACTGGAGGCTCCGTACCATGGATCATCACTGGAGGCTCTGGATTGGGAACTGTCGCCGGAAGCTCTGGACTGGGAACTGTCGCCGGAAGCTCTGGACTGGGAACTGTCGTTGGAAGCTCTGGACTGGGAACTGTCGTCGGAAGCTTGGTGCGTGGGGCCAGCACTGATGGTACCGGGCTTGTGCCACGCACCTCAGAACGAGCGCGAGGAGCAGGCACAGGACGCACTGGGCTGTGAAGGCGCACTGGCGACACAGTGCGTAGAGCCGGCGCAGGATATCCTGGACCAAGGTGGCGTACTGGAGATCGCCTTCCATGGGAGCAGACGGAGGCAGCGAGGGCGGAACAACGATGACACCGGGATTCGTGACCACGAAACAAGCACGAGAGGCAGGCCAAACATTTTTGCAGGCCAAAAATGATGCTCAATTTCGCATGGCAAGTGTGAGGAGCTGGCACAGAACGCACCAGGCTGTGAATGCGCACTGGAGACAGTGTGTTTCACCGCATAACATGGTGCCTGAACGGTCACACTCTCCTTAAAGCGAGTGCGGGGTGTTGGCTCTGGTCTGAAACCTGGCTCCGCCAACCACCCCATGTGCCAACCACCCCGTGTATCCCTCCCAAAAAATGTTTGGCCTGCCTCTCGTGCTTGTTTCGTGGTCACGAATCCCGGTGTCATCGTTGTTCCGCCCTCGCTGCCTCCGTCTGCTCCCATGGAATGCGATCCCTTCCGGCCAGGATCTTCTCCCACATCCAGGATCCCTTACCATCTAAGATATCCTCCCATGTCCAGGATGTCTGCTCCTCCTGGCCACGCTGCTTGGTCCGTGGGATCTTCTGTCACGTTTGTTTAAAGATAGATTGGACATAAAGTAACATAAAGTTCTGCAGGCTACCCAGCACTGAAACATACCCAAATCACACCCGACCTAACCAAATAGAGAAATAAAAAGGCTCTCTAAGGTCAGGGCGTGACAATAATGGAATTATCAAATCAAATCAAATCAAATCAAATTTATTTATATAGCCCTTCGTACATCAGCTGATATCTCAAAGTGCTGTACAGAAACCCAGCCTAAAACCCCAAACAGCAAACAATGCAGGTGTAAAATTATGATTAGTTATAGGCAAATGAATACACAAGCCAAATTGTTATGCTGTTTTCCTTATCACTATAATCTAGTAGTAATTTATTAGTAGAGGTAATTTCCTTTATGCCCCATTCTACACACAGCCTAAACTATAGGCACTGAACCATTTACAGGACAATAATAAAAGTAGCATATAGGATCAAACCCTATCACAGAGTGAATAAATGTAGAGCGTTTGAAGACTTTAAGAGAAAAATATTAAGTGACAGTTACATCAGTACGTGCTTAAAGTCATATCACAAAGATCACAGATGACAGTGCCCACCAAATCTATGACAATAGAGAATGAATTGTAAGCACCAAAGTGTGTTTGTCAAAATAATATCTGCAAAATGTCAGTTGTTCAAAATAATACTTCTATTTGCAATAGCAATGTATGACATATGCAGTTGAGGAATATTCCAATATACCAACACGACATGTAGGACGGACATAAGACATTCCCACATACAGTAGTTTGTCATTTTTTAATCTCACCTTTTTTCAACCAGGTAAGCCAGTTGAGAACAAGTTCTCATTTACAACTGCGACCTGGCCAAGATAAAGCAAAGTGGTGTGACACAAACAACACAGATTTACACATGGAATAAACAAACGTACAGTCAATAACACAATACAAAAGTCTATATACAGTGTTCGCAAATGACGTAAGATTAGGGAGGTAAGGCAATAAATAGGCCGTAGTGGCGAAATAATTACAATTTCGCATATAAACCCTGAATGTGCAAGTAGAGATACTGTGGTGAAAAGGAGCAAAAAATATTTAAAAAATATAAATAAAATAAATATCAATATGGGGATGAGCTAATTGGATGGGCTATTTACAGATGGGCTACATACAGGTGCAATGATCTTTAAGCTGCTCTGATAGCTGATGCTTAAAGATAGTGAGGGAGATATGAGTCTCCAGCTTCAGTGATTTTTGAAATTTGTTCCAGTCATTGGCAGCAGAGAACTGGAAGGAAAGGCGGCCAACGAGGAATTGGCTCACTACTATGGTGACCAGTGAGCTGAGATAAGGTGGGGCTTTTCCTAGCAACAACTTATAGAGGACCTGGAGCCAGTGAGTTTGGCAACGAATATGAAGCGAGGGCCAGCCAACGAGAGCATACAGGTCGCAGTGTTGGGTAGTATATGGGGCTCTGGTGATGAAACGGATGGCACTGTGATAGACTGCATCCAATTTGCTGAGTAGAGTGTTGGAATTTTGTAAATGACATCGCCAAAGTCAAGGATCGGCAGGATAGTCATAGGATGCTTTGTTGCAAAATAGGAAGCCGATTCTAGATTTAATATTGGATTGGAGATGCTTAATATGAGTCTGGAAGGAGAGTTTACAGTCTAACCAAACATCTAGGTATTTGTTGTTGTCCACATATTCTACGTCAGAACCGTCCAGAGTAGTGATGCTAGGTGGGTGGGCAGATGCGGGCATCGATCGGTTGAAGAGCTTGCATTTAGTTTTACTTGCATTTAAGAGCAGTTGGAGGCCACGGAAGGAGAGTTGTATGGCATTGAAGCTCGTCTGGAGGTTAGTTAACACAGTGTCCAAACAAGGGCCAGAACTATACAGAATGGTGTTGTCTGCGTAGAGGTGGATCAGAGAATCATCAGTCCCAAGAGCGACATCATTGATGTATACAGTACAGAAAATAGTCGGCCCGAGAATTGAACACTGTGGCACCCCAATAGAGATTGGCAGAGGTCCGGACAACAGGCCCTCCCATATGACACACTGAAATCTTTCTGATGAGTACTTGGTGAGCCAGACGAGGTAGTCGGTGATTGCGGTGATTGACAGAGTCGAAAGCCTTGGCCAGGTCGATGGATACGGCTGCACAGTATTATCTTTTGTCGATGGTGATTATGATATTGTTTAGGACCTTGAGCGTGGTTGAGGTGCACCAATGACCAGCTCGGAAACCAGATTGCATAGCGGAGAAAGTACGGTGGGATTCGAAATGGTCGGTGATCTGTTTGCTAACTTGGCTTTCAAAGACCTTTGAAAGGCAGGGTAGGATAGATATAGGTCTGTAAACAGTTTGGGTCTAGAGTGTCTCCCCCTTTGAAGAGGAGGATGACCTCAGCAGCTTTCCAATCTTTGAGGATCTCAGACAATACGAAAGAGAGGTTGAACAGGCTAGTAATAGGGGTTGCAACAATTGAGGCGATCTTTTTAGAAAGAGAGGGCCCAGATTGTCTAGCCCAGCTGATTTGTAGGGGCTCAGATTTTGCAGCTCTTTCAGAACATCAGCTATCACGATTTGGGTGAAGGAGAAATGGGGAGGCTTGGGCAAGTTGCTGTGGGGGGTGCAGAGCTGTTGACCGGGGTAGGGGAAGCCAGGTAGATAGCAAGGCCAGCCGTAGAAAAATGCTTCTCGATAATCATAGATTTATCGGTAGTGACAGTGTTTCCTAGCAGTTGGCAGCTGGGAGGAGGTGCTCTTAATCTCAATGGACTTTACAGTGTCCCAGAACTTTTTGGAGTTTGTGCTACAGGATGCAAATGTTTGAAAAAGCTAGCCTTTGCTTTCCTAACTGCCTGTGTATATTGGTTCCTTACTTCCCTGAAAAGTTGCATATCATGGGGGCTATTCGATGCTAATGCAGTGCGCCACAGGATGTTTTGTGCTGGTCAAGGGGAGTCAGGTCTGGAGTGAATCAAGGGCTATATCTGTTCTTGGTTCTACATTTTTTGAATGGGGCATGCTTATTTAAGATGGTGAGGAAAGCATTTTTAAAGGATAACCAGGCATCCTCTACTGACGGAACAAGGTCAATATCTTTCCAGGTCGATTACAAAGGCCTGCTCGCTGAAGTGTTTTAGGGAGCGCTTGACTTTGATGAGGGGTGGTCGTTTGACCGCAGACCCATTACAGACGCAGGCAATGAGGCAGTGATCGCTGAGTTCCTGGTTGAAGACAGCAGAGGTGTATTTAGAAGACAGGTTGGTCAGGATGATATCTATGGGGGTGCCCATTTTACGGATTTGGGGTTGTACCTGGTAGGTTCCATGATAATTTGGGTAAGATTGAGGGCATCTAAATTGTAGGACGGCCGGGGTGTTAAGCATATCCCAGTTTAGGTCACCTAACAGTACAAACTCTGAAGATAAATGGGGGGCAATTAATTCACATATGGTGTTCAGGGCACAGCTGGGGAATGAGTGAGAGACTTATTTCTGGAAAGGTGGATTTTTAAAAGTAGAAGCTCAAACTGTTTGGGCACAACCTGGATAGCATGACAGATCTCTGCAGGCTGTCTCTGCAGTAGATTGCAACTCCACCCCCTTTGGCAGTTCTGTCTTGGTGGAAGTGTATACACATACATAGAGGCATTTTTCAGCTATGATTTTACCACTCAGAATCCAGAATGGATATGACAATGGAGCCAGTACAGGATGTAAATACACCCTTACAACAATCTACTTTTTGATCTTGACTTCTTATCTGGTAAACTGCTACTCTGTGTCAAGAAAAGAGCCCCAATTAGGGGTTAGTGTACTCCAGTAAAAAAAGGTCTGGTTTCGATTAAAAACTATTGCCCTGTGTCTCCGTTCATAGGGGCAAGAGAGACTAGTCAGTGGTAGAATTGAGTTGGCACTTTATTGGCCCAAACACCCATAGACCCACAAGGTTGAGGTTATATTTGTTGCCATAAATACAAAGGAGGATGTCTCTCCTCATACCTCTTGCACTTTAGTCATCTGCCAGACTGTGCACCACAGAGCCAATCAGGAGAGAATACATACAGGTCAACGGTGCCAATTGAAAGTCATGGGGTGTGTCTGTGCCTTTTGGATTACTCTCTCTTTGCAGAGATCCCCTGTGGTTCAAGTCTGCTCTGCGCATGTCTGAAAGTGGCAGAGCCAGCAGCCAAGAGTTTTTCACAGTATGTCATAAAAAACGATTACACTTATGAATGTATGTAAAATGCTAATGTGTATTAGGTCCAGTACAATGGAATAACTAAGACCTGAATTTGAATGCAGTGTGTTCCGATTCCTCCTTCTCTTTCTGTCCAGCAGGGTCAACCAAAAACACTTGGCCTGATGGTTCATGCAGATACTGGGGAAGCAATATAGAAATCTATTGATTCCTTAAATGATTTTAGTATTAAATGACCCATCTCACAAACCTCATACCGCTCCACAAAAATGAACCTAAATCATTTTTGAAAAAAGGATTTTACTCACAAAAGACATAGGAATTTATTTTCCCAGTTAGAAATAGTAGGTCATGCATCGAATAACTATTTTCATCAGAAAAACGAACCCTCAAATGCAATATTGCATTTTGTAAGTTGTCTGCAGGTGGCTTGTTGTGAATGCACTCAAATATCAAGTCATTATCAGATTATGTAAACTGCGTTCTAATACTCAACGTAGAAGGATTTGTCTTAATGTACAGTATATGAAAGTGATGCTATGAAAATAATAATTTCACGTTATCAAGCTCACTGTGACTGACAAATCATTGCCTATTACTGTGATTAAAAAGAGCACATGAAACATTGTTTTTCATGAGGCCTACCTGTGCACCTTCCCTTAAGCACCTCTGTTTGAACACCTCTCCTGTCCTTGATCCAAACCACATACAGCCATGTGAAAGATAGTTATTGCGAGGATGGAACATTTGTTTGACTTAAACATAAAAAAAATGTCACACCCATGTAAAATGAAGGCCTGCAAAGATTGCAGATTTACATCTAATAGCATGAGATTAAAGTAGACAAACATCAGTGATATGAAAGTATAGTTAGTGGACATTCTGAACCTTGTTTGAGGTCAGTAGGTCACATGACCAAGGAGCTATTGAAATGGTAAATTTTGAAAAATTCATGTAAAACCATGTGAGATGAAAATGGCCAAACTAAGGGGTGTGCAATGTGTAGGGCCACTGAGTGGACATTCTGAACCTTGTTTGAAGTCACTAGGTCACATGACCAAGGAGCTATTGAAATTTGAATGTAAAAAAGGTTTGTATTTTGTTTACACTCCCTAACTAATTCAACTTGGAATACAAAATGCTGCTCACATTTGCACATGTTTATTAGCTCTGGAAGGCCAATTAATGTCCAAATCGTGAAAATAAGACCTGTGCAATGTTGTGCGCAATTTTTTACAACATCATGACACTTATTTGGAGTCTGTGGCTCAAGTGGTTTGAAAGCGCGAATATCCAACTTGAAACTGTTTTTACCTCGGTTGATTAGGTTGTCTAAAGTGATCCCGGATCTGCTCTGAGCCACGTCATAACCCATGAACCACTTGCAAATGTGAAATTATTTCCCACATATTTGATATTTAAGTTCAGACCATCAATACGTTTAACTCTTACTTTAGACATTTTTCTCTCTGTGTCAACAAAAAAAATATATACTGGTAGGCCCCTATAATTAACTGCAAAATTTATTTGAATTAATCCTTGGGACGTCCCAAACCTGAACCTAACCATTTTAAATGTCAACTTCAAAGAAGTAGGGACGTCCCAAGGATCACAGATAGGACGGACCGTTCTATCACGTATCCACAGTCAGTGGAAGTCTTCTCATTTTTTGCGAAAGATGGCGGCGTTGGTGGGTGAGTGATGTTATGGCTAATATGTTCCCAAGTTACTGCGACATATCATTCTGCTAAATATCCGACTTATTTATCCCACGAACATTACTGTATTTCCTATGCCACCTGATTAATGTATTATCTAGGTTTTGCTGTCATATTATGCTTCCACCATCGGTTATAATCACTGACCTTGCTATCTAGCTAAAACTAGCTAGTTGCTATATCTGGCGTAAATCTGAACAGAAACGGCTCTGGCTAGGCTAACTAGCTAATGTTAGCTAGCTAGGGAGAACATGTTTGTTTGTAAATAGCTAACTAGCATGCGTGGAACGTTAAGTTCCTCAGTCAGACATGCAGTGTGATCAACCTCTTAGCTAATGGTCATCTAATGGCAAATACATGTTAATATTTATATAAGGAAATTCTTGATACAAGTCAGTTTGGCTAAGTGTACAACTAGCCATATCACAAACGTCTGTTTGTTATGCCACTCAAGAAATGCGCATTGACTGCCAGTCAGTGGGTTTCCACTAGTTACTACAGCCACACATGTCAATATAGCCTATTGTAATAATTCATTAAAACAAAAATTAGCTTTTTGGTCGTGATTTTGGGTTAGGCTGTGGTAACCAGTGACAACCTGTGCAGTAATGTTATCCCCCCAGTAAATTGTGTTAGCTAGAGAGTTTGGTGTGGCGTAATGATTTAATTGAATTTTAAATCTAGCTATGCTTTTTTTGTATTTTCTTAGCAGTCCCCCGCCTCGCCGCGTTTGGTAACTTTTCATCAAGGTAAGGTTGCTTTTTAAAGTTTAATCTGATATTATTTAGGAACGCTTATCTGCTGTCTCTGGCAGTCTGGTTTTAATTAATCACCTTATCAACTGTGTAATTTGTCCAAGACAGGTCTGGCATTTATTATAGTTAGCAACATGGAGGTTCTTTCTGTTATGGAATCACCAGTAGTCTACATTAAATATGTTTTCCCCATTTTGTTATAGTTTAGAGTATTGTATTTCTGTGCAGTGCCATTGTGCTTGTGTTGATGGCCAGTCAGTCAGTCAATCAATCAACTTTATTTTATAAACCTCTTTTACATCAGCAGTTATCACAGTTGTCAGTGCCAATCCAATCTTGGTATTTTTTACCACACAGACCCATTTCAGTATTTGTGATACAACAGAGGTTGCTACACCACATAGCTAAAAGCGACAATGCTACAAGGTAATGGAAATCCAGTGAACATCTGAATTTGTCAAGAACTATAAAGAAGATTTGCTCGAGTACTTAATATTCCCTTTTCCTCCAGTGTGGTTCCAGTCAGAGAGAAAAGCACAGCGGTGGCTGCTGCCAAGCCCGCTGCAGTAGCAAGCAGCAAGGGAGAATATGTCATCACTAAACTGGATGATCTGGTGAACTGGGCACGCAGAGTAAGTTACGCAGAGTAAGTTAGGGCTCCGATTGAATACCACACAATATCTCTGTTTTGCAGTGGCATATGGTACATTTTTGTATGTTTTGAGTGGCAATTTGGCTTTTATAAAACTCCAAAAGAGCACTCTCTCCATCCTTTATATTTTTGTAAATGTTTTTCTCCCCAATTTCGTGGTATCAAATTGGTAGTTATTCTTGTCTCATCGCTGCAACTCCTGTATGGACCGTTTGTCCTCCGAAAACCAGCCATGCCGCACTGCTTCTTGACACTGCCCACTTAACCCGGAAGCCAGTCGCAGAAATGTATTGGAGGAAATGCAGTATACCTGGCGACCATATCAGCGTGCACTGCCTGGCTCGCCACAGGAATCGCTAGTGCGTGATGGGACAAGGACATCCCTGCTGGCAAACCCTTCCCTGGATAACGCTGGGCTAATTGTGAGCTGCCCCATGGGTCTCCCGGTTGTGGCCGGCTGCGACGGAGCCTGGACAAACCCAGAATATTTAGTGGCACAGCTAGCACTGCTATGTAGTGCCTTAGACTACTGCGCCACTCGTGAGGCCCATCCCATCCTTCTTTACTTCTCTTTGTAATCTACTAAACATACAGTATGTGGCCAGCTGGTTGTCAGTCAAGGAACTGTCAAAATGATTAAACTAACTACAGAGGGAAGCGTAGTCTGGTCTCATTTTTCTATATTGAGTCTCCTTTGCTGGGGGAAAATTAAGAAGTTGTCTCTGACTCTCATAATTCGAGGGTAATACGTCAAATTCCAGCCAAAGCCTTCACAAATAATACTTTTTTTGGGGGGTGGTCATTCCTCTAAACCAGGTATTCCCAAACTGGGGCAATAATAAATAAAAAATCATAGTAATAATTCTTCACATTTTCCAAACAGTACATTTTATATTTTCTAACGGGGCTATATTTGGATTTTTTTCTCTTTTCTTGCCAGAGTAGATTTGTTTCATTGCCAAAAAATAAAATAAAACCAGTGAACTAGTGTTGTGAAATAACAACACAATGTCAAATACAGGTAGCCTAGTCAAATAATTAACATCCAATCACATTAACTGTTTCTCTCTCGCGGGAAACCTTCACTTGCGTAGACATTTAAACAAAACATGACAATTTGAAAAATAAGCCACAGGAGTTTTTTGAGCGAGAATAAAGACGAACTCGTGTATTTTCTTCATTATGCAATGATATGGGCAGTGGCCATGTAACGCTTTTACAACATGCGTGTAGGAGTATACTGGTTATGCATAATGATGAGTTTCTCACATGACTGGCCTAGCTGGGTGATGTTTATTCTCAGCTGAATGATCTGAATCTAGGATTACACTGACTCTCCGCAACTATATTCAATCAGCCGGACAAAATTGAGGCTATGATTAAGAAGTTGGAGCTCTTTTCTGTCTGCATTCACAAGGACAACACGCAGGTCTTTCCATCATTGTATGAATCTTTTTTTTTTGTGTGCAAATGAATTCAAGCTTATGGACAATGTCAAATGTGATATAGCGAAGCACCTGACTGAGTGAGCTGGGTGCGCAATTACACAGGTGCTTTCCCGAAACGGACGACACAAACGACTGGATTCGTTATCCCTTTTATGCCCTACCTCCAATCCACGTACCAATATCTGAACAAGAGAGCCTCACTGAAATTGCAACATGCGATTCTGTGAAAATGTAATCAGAAACCACTGCCAGATTTCTGGATTGGGCTGCGCTCAGTTTCTTGACTTGGAAAGTCGCGCTAAGACACTGATGCTCTTTGCAACCACGTACCTATGTGAGAGTGGATTCTCGTCCCTCACTGGCATGACAACTAAATACAGGCACAGACTGTGTGGAAAATGATTTAAGACTGAGAATCTCTCTCAATATAACCCAACATTGCAGAATTTTGAGCATCCCTTCAAGCACAACCTTCTCATTTACCTGTGGTGAGTTATTCTCAATTTTTGATGAACTAATAAGGTTTTATACATAAGATGGCTAAATAAAGCAACATTATTGATTTTATTATTATTTGTGCCCTGGTCCTATAAGAGCTCTTCGTCACTCCCCACGAGCCGGGTTGTGACTACAACTCTCACTCATTCTTATGTTTAACTGTATCATATAATGTGTGGCAGGCTTACAATGATGGCAAAAAAACAACATTTGAGTGTGCTGGAGATACGCAGCTAGAGGTTGAATGTTTGAAGGGGTACGGGACTATAACAAGTTTACTTTCTCTAAATATTATTCCTTGACCTTTTCACCTTTCTCAAGATGAGTTGAGGATTGTTAGGAAGAGTTAGGGAAAAACATTGACTGACTGAATGATCTTTGTTCAGTTAGGTCAACAAAACAATCGATCTAATCTGTTTTTGTGGATTTCTACATTAGAGCTCCCTGTGGCCCATGACCTTTGGCCTAGCATGCTGTGCGGTTGAGATGATGCACATGGCGGCTCCTCGATACGACATGGACCGGTTCGGAGTGGTGTTTAGAGCCAGCCCCAGACAGGCCGACGTCATGATTGTGGCAGGCACCTTGACCAACAAGATGGCCCCAGCTCTGCGCAAGGTATTTGACTGAAGAACATGTTTCTTTGGAGAAAAGAGTTCTGCATTTGCTTGAAATCAGCTTAGTCTTTTATTGACTATGAATTCAACATGCTTATTTTCCCATAGGTTTATGACCAGATGCCTGAGCCAAGATATGTCATTTCCATGGGCAGGTAAAGTTTTGTCCTAATATTAGGTTCAAGCAGAAAGATGTTAGTGGTTGTCTAGTTTGAAATGAATCACATAATGTCCTTGTAACTTTTTCATTTAAGAATGCCTGATTGTTTAATGTAAAGATTACTGCCAACTGATTGGGATTTAATTCTCCAAACTGTTTTAGCATTACACACAGTGCTTTTACAGTGTCTGTTGATGTTTTTCATATTACACTGTAACTCAACTAACAGCTGCATCTTATTACTCTGTCCTTATTAAGCTGTGCCAATGGGGGTGGCTACTACCACTACTCTTACGCCGTGGTCCGAGGGTGTGACCGCATCGTACCAGTGGACATATACGTTCCAGGTATGTATCATTCTGTTATTTGTATTTTATTTTTTTACTCTTATAAAACAATTTGTTTTGGCCCTAATATACAGTGCCTTCAGAAAGTATTCACACCGCTTGACTTAATTCCACTTTTTGTTGTTACAGCCTGAATTTAAAATGGATTACATTTAGATTTTGTCACTGATCTACACATAATACTCCGTCAGTGGAATTAGAAATGTTTACAAATGAATTCAAATGTGAAGTATTCAACCATTTTGTTATGGCAAGCTTAAATAATTTAAGGAGTAAAAATGTACTTAAGTCTCATAAGATGCATGAACTCACTTTGTGCAATAAGTGTTTAACAGGATTTTAAATTGGGTAGTCAATCTCTGTACCCCACACATACAATTATCTGCAAGGTCCCTCAGTCTAGCAGTGAATTTGAAACACAGATTCAACCACAAAGACCAGGGAGGTTTTCCAATGGTTTGGATAAAAGGGCCACCAATTGGTAGACGGGTTTAAAAAAGGGGGGGAGGGGCAGACATTGAATATCTCTTTGATCATGGTGCAGTTATTAATTGCAATTTGGATGGTGTCACACAAAGATACTGGCGCCCTTCCTAAATCAGTTGCCGGAGAGGAAGGAAACATCTCAGGCATTTCATCCTGAAAAAAATTGATTTTAGAACAGCTAGTTTAATGGCTGTGATGGGAGATGACTGAGGATGGATCAACATTGTAGTTTCTCCACAATACTAACATAAATGGCAGGGTGAAAGGAAGGATGCCTGTACAAAATACAAATATGCCAAAACATGTATCGTGTTTGCATTAAGGTACTAAAGTAATACTGCAAAATGTGACAAATAAATGAACTGTTTGTCCTGAATACAAAAGTGTTTTCGTTGGGCAAATCTAGCACAACACATCACTGAGTACCACTCTTCATATATTCAAGAATGGTGTTGGCTGCTTCATGTTATGGATATGCTTGTCATCTGCAAGGATTAGGGAGTTTTAGGAGAAAAATGAACAGAATAGAGCTAAGCACAGGCAAAATCCTGAACTTGGTTCAGTCTGCTTTCCAACAGACACTGGGAGATAAATGCAGGCAAACGTAAATCTGTTTTACCTCATTTCTACCAGCATGTCACATGCAACCAGAGGAAATATTACTCTAGACCAACTTTACTCCACACTCATACAAAGCTCTCCCTCGCCCTCCGTTTGGAAAATCTGACCATTATTCTATCCTCCTGATTCCTGCTTACAAGCAAAAACTAAAGCAGGCAGTACCAGTGACTCGCTCAATATGGAAGTGGTCAGATGAAGCGGATGCAACGCTACATGACTGTTTTGCTAGCACAGACCGGAATATTTTCTGGGATTCATGCAATTACATTGAAGAGTATACCATCTCAGTCACCGGCTTCATCAATAAATGCATCGACGATGTCGTCCCCACAGTGATCACACGTACATATCCCAACTAGGAGCCACAGATTACAGGCAACATCCTCACTGAGCTAAAGGCTGGAGCTGCCTATTTCAAGGAACTGGACACTAATCCAAACGCTTATAAAAAATCCCACTATGCCCTCATATCGAACCATCAAACAGACAAAGCATCAATACAGGACTGAGATTGAATCCTACTACCCCCGGCTCTGACGCTCGTCGGATGTGGCAGGGCTTGCACTACTATTATAAACTACAAAGGGAAGCACAGCCGCGAGCTGCCCAGTGACGCTAGCTTACCAGACGGGCTAAATGCCTCTTATGCTCGCTTCGAGGAAAGCAACATGGAAGCATGCATGAAAGGACCAGCTGTTCCGGACAACTGTGATCATGCTGTCCGTAGCCAATGTGAGCAAGACCTTTTAAACAGGTCAACATTCACAAGGTCGCGGGGCCTGACGGATTACCAGGATGTGTACCAAGAGCATGAGCGGTCCAACTGGCAAGTGTCTTCACTGATGTTTTCAACCTCTCCCTGACTGAGTCTGTAATACATTGGTGGTCTGCTTAAAATCTATGTCCCTGTGCCCAAGGAAGCGAAGGTAACCTGCCTAAATTACTACCGCCCCGTAGCACTCATGTCGGTAGCCATGAAGTGCTTTGGAAGGCTGGTCATGGCTCACATCAACACCGTTATTCCAGAAACCCTAGACCCACTCCAATTTGCATACCACACCAACAGATCCACCGATGATGCAATCGCACTCCACACTGCCCTTTCCCACCGGTACAAAAGGAACACCTATGTGAGAATTCTATTCATTGACTACAGCTCATCGTTCAACACCATAGTGCCAACAAACCTCATCACTAGGCTAAGGACCCTGGGACTAAACACCTCCCTCTGCAACTGGATCAGGACTTCTTGACAGGCTGCCCCCAGGTGGTAAGGATAGGCAACAACACATCTGCCACACTGATCCTCAACACCGGGGCTCCTCAGGGGTGTGTGCTTAATCCCATCCTGTACTTCCTGTTCACCCACGACTGTGTGGCCAAGCATGAATCCAACACCATTTTTAAGTTTGCCTGATCAACGATGAGGCGGCCTATAGGGAGGAGGTCCGATGCCTGGCAGTGTGATCCCAGGACAACAACTTCTCCCTCAACGTGAGCAAGACAAAGGAGCTGATTGTGGACTACAGGAAAAGATGGGCCGAACATGCCCCAATTCACATCTATATGGCTGTAGTGGAGCCGGTCGAGAGTTTCATGTTCCTTGGTGTCCCCATCACCAACAAACTATCATGGTCCAAACACACCAAGACAGTCGTGAAGAGGGCACGACAAAGCCTATTCCCCCTCAGGAGACAAAAGATTTGGCTTGGGTCCCCGGGTTCTCAAAGTTATACAGCTGCACCATCGGGAGCATCCTGACCGGTTGCTTCACCGCCTGGTATGGCAACTGTTCTACAGAAGGTAGTGCGTACAGTCCAGTACATAACTGGGGCCAAGCTTCCTGCCATCCAGGCCCTATATACTGGGCAGTGTCAGAGGATGGCCCAAAAAATTATCAGACTCCAGTCACCCAAGTCATAGACTGTTCTCTCTGCTACCGCACGGCAAGCGGTACCGGAGCGCCAAGTCAAGGTCCAAAAGGCTTCTTAACAGCTTCTACCCCTCCCAAGCCATAAGATTGAACAATTAATCAAATAGCCATCTGGATCATTTACATTGACCCCACCCCCCCTTTGTTTTTACACTCCTGCTACTCTCTGTTTATCTATTTATAGTCACTTTTCCCCTACCTACATGTACAAATGACCTTGACGAACCTGTACCCCCACATATTGACTCTGTACTGGTACCACCTGTATCTAGCCTTGTTATTTTATTGTTTTAGTTTTTATTCTTAAAAAAAACTTTTTCGTTTGTTTAAACTCTTTCTTGAACTGCATTGTTAAGGGCTTGTAAGTAAGCATTTAATGGTAAGGTCTAATTACACCTGTTGTAAATCAAATGTTAATTTGATTTGAAATTCAACTTTCAGCAGGGCAATTACCTAAAACACAAGGCCAAATATACACTGGAGTTTCTTAACAAGATGACATTGAATTTTCCTGCGTGGCCTAGTTACATTTTTTTTAACCTAAATCTGTCAGGACATGAAAATGGCTGTCTAGCATTGATCAGCAACCAACATGAGCGCTTGAAGAGTTTAAAAAAGAATAATGGGAAAAAAAATTACAATCCAGGTGTGCAAAGTTCTTAGACTTACCCAGAAAGACTCAAAGCTGTAATTGCTGCCGCAAGTGATTCTGACATACTTATCCAATCAAGATATGTTTTATTTTCCATAAAAATAAAAACATTGTTTTACTTCCACTTTGACATTGGTGTAGATCGTTGACAAAAAATTACAAATCAATCCAATTTTGTAACACAACAAAATGTGGAAAAAGTCCAGGGGTGTGAATAGTTTCTGAAGGGACTGCAATGTGGAAAAGAAACAAATTACAATAATACCTCTGAAGATCATCTTATTTACCATTTTATTTTTATAGAAAACATTTGACTCTAAGTGACTGTTTTACTTGTCCTCCCATAGGCTGCCCACCCACAGCAGAGGCCCTTCTCTACGGGACGCTACAGTTGCAAAAGAAAATAAAGAGAGAGAAGAAAATGAGGATTTGGTATCGGAAGTGAAATTACGTACGTCTGGATTTTTGTAGATGTTGTATTTATTGGTGGTCTGATCAGCCAGTAAACCGGTTGGCAATATCCTCAGGAATCACTCTGGGTTGAGCTCTGGCTCCTCTCTGTAGAAACAATAAAGGAATTTCTTGTCATTTGTATCACTGTTCTTAGCCTTGCACAGATTATGATACTTGCAGGGATATAAATACATTTAGCAATAATCATTTTAACTGAGCATTTTAAACATTTATGGTCATTACTATGTAGATGGAAGGTCACCTTAGGTTTCTTTAGTAGTCCATTAGTTTTTGTAATGTATGTTGGTGTACTTCTTTGTTTGAAGACTTTCTGTGTGTATATACTGAACCAGTAGATGGTGCATTTGGCACCCCAAACAATTCTGAGTTTAGACATTTACTTCTATTCGCTCTTGGTCTACCAAAGAGAGAGTAGTACCTTTTTGAAATATTCCTAAATGTTTCCTTTCTTCCTTGAAGTAATCACTGACCTGACATTGAATTGGTGTAAGCATGCTTTCCTTTTGCAGTGCTTTGACCAATTATGTCATCAGTGTTTACTTAGAGTAAATGAGGATGGATAGAATTTACAAGTATTGTCTCAGGGACAGTCTTTGGTTCTACTCACCAACACTCAATCCCAAATGGACCCCGGCCCTGTATTTCAATTGTGTACATTTTAGACAATTGGAAGGTAGCAATAGGGGTGCTATCCTATCAGGAAGCAGGGTGTAGCTGTTCATATTTTATAGGAAAGTTAAACGGTTTACACCTATAACATTTTATTTGCACAAAGATGCTCCCTTTGGATGTAATTTATAGTGACAAATCACACGATCTACATTTAAAAATATATATAAATCACCCTCTAATTCTGCAAGAAATGTAGCATGCATCATAAATACAATTTGTATTTTCTCAGTGTTTTCAGTAACTCCTCTCACCAGGCTTAAGGATTTGTGACCCAATAGTAAATGTGTATAGATTTGAGTTAAATTCTTGTGAGAGATATGCTATGATGGTTGGCCAATATTCAAAGGTCCTACTGTTCTCAATTTTCTGTTTAAAAAAAACTTCATAGTTTGGGGTAAGATATGACTAACACTTATCTACCAGCTGCAATGAGATCAGCACTGTGCCATGATGACAACTTCTCAATTAATGATTAACAAGTTCTAACTATTTTTTATTTAACCTTTTATTTAACCAGGCAGGCTAGTTGAGAACAAGTTCTCATTTGCAACTGCGACCTGGCCAAGATAAAGCATAGCAGTATGAACAGACAACACAGTTACACATGGAGTAAACGGTTAACAAGTCAATAACACAGTAGGGGAAAGAGTCTATATACATTGTGTGCAAAAGGCATGAGAAGGTAGGTGAATAATTACAATTTTGCAGATTAACACTGGAGTGATAAATGATCAGATGGTCATGTACAGGTAGAGATATTGGTGTGCAAAAGAGCAGAAAAGTAAATAAATAAAAACAGTATGGGGATGAGGTAGGTAAAAATGGGTGGGCTATTTACCAATAGATTATGTACAGCTGCAGCGATCGGTTAGCTGCTCAGATAGCAGATGTTTGAAGTTGGTGAGGGAGATAAAAGTCTCCAACTTCAGCGATTTTTGCAATTCGTTCCAGTCACAGGCAGCAGAGAGGTGGCCAAATGAGGTGTTGGCTTTAGGGATGATCAGTGAGATACACCTGCTTGAGCGCGTGCTACGGATGGGTGTTGCCATCGTGACCAGTGAACTGAGATAAGGCGGAGCTTTACCTAGCATGGACTTGTAGATGACCTGGAGCCAGTGGGTCTGGCGACGAATATGTAGCGAGGGCCAGCCGACTAGAGCATACAAGTCGCAGTGGTGGGTGGTATAAGGTGCTTTAGTGACAAAACGGATGGCACTGTGATAAACTGCATCCAGTTTGCTGAGTAGAGTGTTGGAAGCAATTTTGTAGATGACATCGCCGAAGTCGAGGATCGGTAGGATAGTCAGTTTTACTAGGGTAAGTTTGGCGGCATGAGTGAAGGAGGCTTTGTTGCGGAATAGAAAGCCGACTCTTGATTTGATTTTCGATTGGAGATGTTTGATATGAGTCTGGAAGGAGAGTTTACAGTCTAGCCAGACACCTAGGTACTTATAGATGTCCACATATTCAAGGTCGGAACCATCCAGGGTGGTGATGCTGGTCAGGCGTGCGGGTGCAGGCAGCGAACGGTTGAAAAGCATGCATTTGGTTTTACTAGCGTTTAAGAGCAGTTGGAGGCCACGGAAGGAGTGTTATATGGCATTGAAGCTCGCTTGGAGGTTAGATAGCAGTGTCCAAGGACGGGCCGGAAGTATATAGAATGGTGTCGTCTGCGTAGAGGTGGATCAGGGAATCGCCCGCAGCAAGAGCAACATCATTGATATATACAGAGAAAAGAGTCGGCCCGAGGATTGAACCCTGTGGCACCCCCATAGAGACTGCCAGAGGACCGGACAGCATGCCCTCCGATTTGACACACTGAACTCTGTCTGCAAAGTAATTGGTGAACCAGGCAAGGCAGTCATCCGAAAAACCGAGGCTACTGAGTCTGCCGATAAGAATATGGTGATTGACAGAGTCGAAAGCCTTGGCAAGGTCGATGAAGATGGCTGCACAGTACTTTTATCGATGGCGGTTATGATATCGTTTAGCACCTTGAGCGTGGCTGAGGTGCACCCGTGACCGGCTCGGAAACCAGATTGCACAGCGGAGAAGGTACGGTGGTATTCGAGTTGGTCAGTGACCTGTTTGTTGACTTGGCTTTCGAAGACCTTAGATAGACAGGGCAGGATGGATATAGGTCTGTGACAGTTTGGGTCCAGGGTGTCTCCCCCTTTGAAGAGGGGGATGACTGCGGCAGCTTTCCAATCCTTGGGGATCTCAGACGATATGAAAGAGAGGTTGAACAGGCTGGTAATAGGGGTTGCGACAATGGCGGCGGATAGTTTCAGAAATAGAGGGTCCAGATTGTCAAGCCCAGCTGATTTGTACGGGTCCAGGCTTTCAGAACATCTGCTATCTGGATTTGGGTAAAGGAGAACCTGGAGAGGCTTGGGCGAGTAGCTGCGGGGGGGGCGGAGCTGTTGGCCGAGGTTGGAGTAGCCAGGCGGAAGGCATAGCCAGCCGTTGAGAAATGCTTGTTGAAGTTTTTGATAATCATGGATTTATCGGTGGTGACCGTGTTACCTAGCCTCAGTGCAGTGGGCAGCTGGGAGGAGGTGCTCTTGTTCTCCATGGACTTCACAGTGTCCCAGAACTTTTTGGGGTTGGAGCTACAGGATGCAAACTTCTGCCTGAAGAAGCTGGCCTTAGCTTTCCTGACTGACTGCGTGTATTGGTTCCTGACTTCCCTGAACAGTTGCATATCGCGGGGACTATTCGATGCTATTGCAGTCCGCCACAGGATATTTTTTGTGCTGGTCGAGGGCAGTCAGGTCTGGAGTGAACCAAGGGCTATATCTGTTCTTAGTTCTGCATTTTTTGAACGGCGCATGCTTATCTAAAATGGTGAGGAAGTTACTTTTAAAGAATGACCAGGCATCCTCAACTGTGATAGGGACTTTTTCCATCAATTTTCCTAAAGCTTCCATGCAGTCTGTTTAAATCATCACTGTATGTCTAATATATTACTTTATTTAATGAAAATAATTGATTTTGCTGAGACTCCTTTTGCCATTGAAATGCTCAGTCTAATCATGTGGGCGTACATGCACAGCCCTGATTGTCAGATAGGACCGTCTCAACTCCAGAGCCCTCAAACTCAACTCTGGACCGCGAAGCCAGTTCCACTGCATTTTTTTCATTGTTCACCTCTAATCAGAGACTGATTTAAACCTTGGACACCAGGTGGGTGCAATTAATTGATTTAATAAGTAGGCAAGTCGGTTAAGAACAAATTCTTATTTTCAATGACGGCCTAGGAAGAGTGGGTTAACTGCCTTGTTCAGGGGCAGAACGACAGACTTTAACCTTGTCAACTCTGGGATTTGATCTAGCAACCTTTCAGTTACTGGCCCAACACTAACCACTAGGCTACCTGCCACCCCAATTAACAGGTAGAACAGAAAACCAGCAGGTTCCGGTCCTCGTAGGGTAAGGGTTGAATACCCCTGCTCTAGAGCCTACCCACTTACTTCCCAAAGTAGGAGGATACATATAATAAAAGATGACTGGTCATTGGTCAAAATAATCTGATCTCGGGCCTCCTGGGTTCGCGCCACCAGGCTCTGGGTTCGCAACCGGCCGCGACCGGGAGGTCCTTGGGGCAACACACAATTGGCCTAGTTAGGTCGTCCGGGTTAGGGAGCATTTGGCCGGTAGGGATATCCTTGTCTCATCGAGCACCAGCGACTCCTGTGGCGGGCGCAGTGCACGCTAACCAAGGTCGCCAGGTGCACTGTGTTTCCTCCGACACATTAGTGCGGCTGGCTTCCGAGTTGGATGCGCTGTGTTAAGAAACAGTGCGGCTTGGTTCGGTTGTGTATCGGAGAACGCATGACATTCGACCTTCGTATCTCCCATGCCCGTACGGGAGTTATAGCGATGAGACAAGATAGTAGCTATTAACAATTGGATACAACGAAATTGGGGAGAAAAGGGGGGTAAAAATACACACACAAAAAAATTATAATACAAAAAGAAAATCTGATCTCATTGTGCTGTGGGCCAAAACTCCATCCCAGGTGAACAGGCTGAAATTCCAGGCATGTTTTTCAAAAAGCTGACACCGAAAGGGCATTAGCATTTTCACAATTTGAGTGTTATTTCATGCTCCTAGTGTGGAAATATCATTAAAAACAGGAAAATCATGTTTTTTGACTTATTTTGCAGTCCCTCAGGAAATAATTGTACTCCTTTCAGAAGTGAAATATGTTAATGAAATTTTTATTCACATTTAGTCAAGTGGCCAATCGAAAGCGTTTCCACAGGTAGCCCAATTGTGATATGTTGCCCAATTATTGGCAAAAGATAGGATCTGATTGGTCTAAAGACCAATAACTAAATTGGATATAAGATCAGAATTGGGCTGCCTGTTTAAACGCAGACTTAGTATTATGTCAAATATAGTGCTCATTAACATTGCAATGAAGTTCAAATGTAATGCATTCTATAACGAATTGCAAGAGGTTCTATAGCAAGAGGTGCAAAATTGTTTGAGGTGATACCCAAACAAATTAATTTTCAGACTGGACATGTTATTTAAATTGGTTTATTGTAAGATGGACATCGCTGAGTGCTTATGGATTTTTGACAGTAAACCAATGTGGCTTTTAAAATGCAGGCACTTGAGAATTAAAGGAATAAAGACATTACGGTGGCATCAAACCACTTCACTCTTTCAGAATGGTGGGTGTAATCATCTTGTGGAAAGCATAGTATTTGCATTCACTTGGAGGAACAATATCCATGGTTGTGGTGCTAATCTTCTCCCTCTTGAAGCCAGCCTCGATCAGGTGAGGCATCTGGGTCTCCTGAAAAATCATCATAGGAGAAACTTGCATTTTACAACCAAATCTCTATTTTTTATGTATATGGCATGTTATAGAAGGGTCCAGATACTTTTTGTTGTTGTTGCGATGTCACTTGTTTTTGAGAAACTTACCCCAACCAGCGGGTCACTTACTCATTGTGCAGTACGGGGCTCTGAAAAAACATGAACAACGGCTCCAAAAACATCCAAATGCATCATTTTTAGAAACGGGAAAAGCTCTCAGTATAATGATGCAGGTATTCAGATGTACACATGAACTTGTGTCATTCCAAGCTTTATCCGCAACGTTATAATCCATTTTGTGAGACAAACGGTTTCCCCTATCCAGCTACTCTCTGTGTAGCCTGCTGCTAGAATGGACGTAGAGGAATTGCTCGAGTCGCAACAAAATGGAATGACACAATTTCACGTGTACAACATCTGAAGACCTGCATCATTATACTGAGAGCTGTTCCGTTTCTAAAAGGACATTTTGCATATTTTTGGAGCTGTTAATGTTTTTTTTAGGGCCCCATACAGCACAACAAGGATGAAAGTGTCTGGACCTGTTTATATATATATATATATATATATATATATATATATATATATATAAATTAATTCTCAGATCTTGTAGTACAAGTCAAATTTATTATTACCTTTGTTTAGTCAAGAAAGGTAATTGAGAACACATTCTAACAGTGCTACGACCAAGTGCAATAAATATGGTAATAGTAAATGGCAGACGCCGGTGATAGATAAACTAAACCAATTACTGTTGTACTGCAGTTAGTAAACTAAATCCAATGTACTATAAAGAAATGTTAGAAGTAGGTAGCAGGCAAATTAGTTAGTACTGAAGCTACAGACAGACCAAATAAGCAAAATACAACAGACAAATAGTCACTGCACGTGAATGAAACAAATGGGTTAATGATTTAATGAACATCAAACCAAACAAAATGGAGGGCCACACTTTAAATGACATGTTATACCACAGTAATGATTAGCAGTATAACATCACATATGCAATTACACTGTACCAGACTTGTACTGTAAGTGCAGTACTATCTGAGACAAGGACAGAATACGTGCAAGAAATTAAATGTGTCGTGCCCGAGAGGACACGTGTACACAAGCACCTCACAGAGAGATTAGGTGTTGTTGATCATTGATTGGCTGAGAGCCGGCTCACCTGGAACATGTTGTCGATGTTGTCATATTTGGACTTGAGAAGTTCACCCCAAGAGGTTAGGTTGCAGTAGGTGAGGACACCACGGGGCTTCAACAGCCTATGGGCATGGCCCTATAGAGACACAATTCAAGAATTGTATTATAATGGAAACATCAATGTGGCACGATAGCCAATGTTTGTAATGAGTGATAGGAATCAGATACCATTAAGAAATATTTCATTCCATTTGGTTTAATAATTCATTAATTTGGTGGGTGCTTATATTTGTCCTATTTTGGATGTACAAATGTGTATTAATACGTATGTGTGAATTGGAAAAGTGCGTTTTGCAAATCCCAACTCTCCCTCGAAAAGTGGGCAATGGCAACTCTGGAGCAATTAGAATTAAGTGCCTTACTCAAGGGCACATCAGCAGTTTATTTTCTCCTTGATGGCTCAACACTAAGCGACCTACCACCCTAGACATCTGCCATATGTTTGCGTTGGATTCAGCTACAATATCATGTGTAATACCAAACATTTTTGTGTTTTATAAAGTCTTTAATACAGGAGAAATCCCTATTCCGCTGTTGGTTCTGGTGCTTTTGCTAATATATTTGTAATGTGCAGTCTTTGTCATAGAAGTGTTGTACTTACCTTGATGAAGTCAAACTGGTGAGTGTGCCATGTGTCTTCAGACAGAGGGTATGTGTCGTACAGAATGCCTTTGATAGAAGAGGCATTATTAGAATTACTTAGTTATGTGTCTGAAGCAATTTTCCCCGCTTAAGAATACAAAGATACAATGGATACACTAATAGAATGCCTTTTGAAACGTACCATCGAAGTGGTTGTCAGGCAGGCCGCCTACTACCTGTTCCCACAGTCCTTTGAGGGGCACAATCTATGAGGAGAATAATTTAGATACATTTTATTCACATTAAATGAGGGAAAAGTCTAAATAGAACCTAATGTGAAGTTGAAGATGTCTCACTCTATGTGGCTGAGCCTTGGCCCACTCCTGCAATCTCGCAAACACTCCATCATTGCACTCAATGATCCAGTGCTCCTCAATGGGGAAGGACTCGACTTTAGTTGCGGCGATGGCCATGCCAAATCCAATCTCCAGAACCCGTCCACCTGTGGGGGAAAGCAGAACAAGCATCTCAATTGGTGCTTAAGTATCTACCTGAATTAAGACTTGGTTTCAAATACGTGTATTTGGGTATTTGTTATTAAATATTTGTTCTTGGTATTTGAGCATTTTCAAATACATAGCCCAAAACAAGTACTTTTATTTGAGTATTTGAATGGTTATTTGTAAAAAAATATATATAAAAATAGGTGATCAAATTCCTAGGTTAAATGCATAGCGCATTTGATTCAGTGTATTTGAACATTTCCAAATACATTCCAATATTCAACTACTTACTTTTTCCAAATAAAGGTTATCTGAGTACTTGCTTTGAAATGCATTGAAAAGTAATTGAAATACGTGAAATGGTATTTGAACCCAGGTCTGACCTGTATTGAAGTATTTCCAATGCTGTGGCACCTTTCATGAAGAGCAAAACAAAAATAATGGACTGTTTTTGTTTATTTGAGAGACCTCTCTGATAAACACAGTATAGAAATATAAGAAATATATGGGGAAAAGAAGGAGGTGGTGGCACGTGATAGAAAGTCCACTTCAAGGATTTCCACAGAAAAGTCTTTCATTGATGTGTAAAAATAGATTAGAGAAAAAGACAGTTGGTTTTGCATCGACCTATACTATTATCAGGCTTATACTCTGCTAATACTCTGTTGTAAAATTTCCACCAAATATGATCATTTTCCAATATTAAGCAATATAAAGAAAGTATAATACCCTATTTAATAAACTCGATGGACTGCATTCCTACTACATGCAGCAACATGTGTGCTATGGTGACATGAGCGCGGAAACAACTCCAAAACACAACTTTTACGTGCAAAACGTTGAATTCTAAACATAAAAGTTCAAGTCTGTGCACGTATTGTGTGCAATAAAAGTGAAATCAGTGATCAACAGTTGTAGTTATAAAACGTATTGAATAGCATGTCGTCATAAATTATTGGCACTCCCAAGTCCTCACTTGGCGCGATTCCATGGGTAGAGTAACACCTGCTGCAAGCGCAAGCATTATGTCCAACATATGTCTAACTCCACCATGCTTTTAAACTCCACTCGCATGTGCATTGGGTGAAACAACTCAGAAGTAATATAAAAAGTCAATGCATTTGTTTCATAAACTTTTCCCAATAGCATAATTGCTGATTTATTGATAATCTGATGTGACTATATTGCAGCTCTGAATTAAGTGTAGGCCTAGCCAATGATTACGCTATAGGCTGTCCTTTACGCCTTATTTATTTCACAATTTGTAAAAAAAAAATATTACAATAATGCAAAAGGTTATTATAGAACTATAAATGATCATAGAATACCGGAATTCATTACTATCTAGTGGTCCCGGTGCGTTCATAGGGACCACCAGCTTGTGCGTTGTACCTTTTGAGGAGGCTACAGTTGCCAGCGAGTGCATGTACGGAGTTTCCCAACGTTCCATCACAGGCTTGCCCAAAATCTCGAGATGAGTGTCGGTCTCATTGTAACCAGCACTAGCGTCGTGCCAACCAGCTTTGCAGTCTTCTCCCTTGGAAAATATGGCATGTGCCGTGGTCATTTTGGTGATTGTTTTTCTCTAATCGCTGGGGAATAGACAGTTGCTGTTTCCACGTCGTGCCAGAGGAAAGTGAGATTTTGCAGCGGTGGGGATTTATATGGGTCAGAAATGCTGACTCTGCAAGACGTGTTTGCAATGTCAAAGAGGCGTACTACTGCTGGTCAATAGGTGGCATTCCAAGGAGTGTTGGGGTCACTGACGTCCTTAGTATGGAAAGCTGAGAGAAAAAAACATGATGTATTGTATTTTCATAATCGTGGCATATTACAGTCTGTTTTACAGCATTGCACTGCACCCTAGTTTCGTCTAGATTATTTGATCAGCTTTATTATCCCACAGGGGGAGATTTATTTGGTAAAGACAGCTACTTAAAACATAAAATCATAGAATAATAAAAAATACAATTAATTTGAAAGTGTGATGGGCTACATATTTAAAACTATAACTAATTAATTAACAACTTTATACTGACCAGAACTAATTTAGCCTTTTAGTGGAGCAGGCAGAGAGAGGTCTGCAATTATCAAATTGTATCTACCAGCAGTTTCCACAGCGAACCCCATCGCCATCACTTTTTTCTTCTAACTTTCACATACGTTTCAAGTTTTATTAGACTTATGTACAGGACACACATGGAATACGCCGTCCAACAAAATGCTTACTTGAAGGTTCCTTCTTGACAATGCAACAACAATAAGAAATAATATAAGATAAAAATACAAACTGTAAAATCAAATTTTATTGGTCACATTCACATGGTTAGAAGATGTTATTGTAAGTGTAGCGAAATGGCTCAGTAGAATAGAATATAAAACATATTTTAGCATAAGTATAATACAGGAAGACACAATTTATAGTCCAATATTTACCCGTATTTTGGGGAAGAGGGGATTGGTTCACTATTTAGCTATTATAACAAGAGTGGTAAGCAGCAGTTATGATGTGTGTGTAACATTATAGCTTCCGTCCCTCTCCTCGCCCTAACCTGGGCTCCTCTGCACACATCAACCACAGTCACTCACGAAGCATCGTTACCCAAAAGCCGCAGCCCTTGCAGAGAAATTGGAACCACTACTTCTTTTTTATTTATTTTTTATTTTTACCCCTTTTTCGTGGTATCCAATTGTTTTTGTTTAGTAGCTACTATCTTGTCTCATTGCTACAATTCCCTTACGGGCTCGGGAGAGATGAAGGTTGAAAGTCATGCGTCCTCTGATACACAACCCAACCAAGCCGCACTGCTTCTTAACACAGCACGCATCCAACCCGGAAGCTAGCCACACAAATGTGTCGGAGGAAACACCGTGCACCTGGCAACCTTGGTTAGCGTGCACTGCGCCCGGCCCGCCACAGGAGTCGCTGGTGCGCGATGAGACAAGGACATCCCGACCGGCCAAGCCCTCCCTAACCCGGACGACGCTAGGCCAATTGTGCGTCGCCCCACGGACCTCCCGGTCGCGGCCGGTTACGACAGAGCCTGGGCGCGAACCCAGAGTCTCTGATGGCACAGCTGGCATCCTTAACCACTGGGGAACCACTACTTCAAGGTCTCAAAGCGAGTGACATCACAGATCGAACCGCTAGCACACCACCGCTAGCTAGCTAGACATTTCACATCACCCCCCGTTTGACCTCCTTTTCCGCTGCAACCAAGTGATCCTGGTCAACAGCATCAATGTAACAGGATAACTTAAGTCCATCCCCTCGCCCCCGAACCAGGGACCCTCTGCACACAGACAACAGTCACCCACGAAGCATCGTTACCCATCGCTCCACAAAAGTCGCGGCTAGCCATTTCACATGTGTGTATGGATGGATTTGTGTACTGAATGTCTGAAACTTTGCGGGAAATTTCAGGAAATGTTCTCATGGTAAATTGAGCCCAGGAATTTGGGGAATTTAGCTTAAATTCATTTTAAAAAGTTAGCTTATAAAAGTGAACCTGTTTTTGTGGGATACATAAGGCAATTCTAGGTATTGTGGCATATTTTGGTTGAACAATCCCCAATTCAATGGAATTGCAACCCTCTGCATGCACAGTGTATTCTTCAATCACATGTGCAGTGCATTCTTCCATCACATGTACAGCTGATTCTCAAGCTCTTGCACATTAATGAGATGCTATTTGAGCCCACACTACTACACTGTCTGATCTTTCAGGAAAATGTCACAGGCACTATCTGATGTGTAGAGACATTTCACTGCAGCTAATGTAGAAGGAAAAGCTGTGTACAATTGCAAATACTGTGCCAAATCATATGTGAAGACTGCAACAAGGATGCAGAATCATCTTGTTATGCAGGTGAATGAGGACCCAAAAGCGACTTGGCGAAAACAGAGTCTTTAATCCAGTAAAGTAAAAATACAATCATAAAGCACAATTTCCACTCGTAATGACGAGAACAGACTGGAGACTCGATCTTGAACTGCAGGTTGCCTCGGGAAGGCACTTGAACGTAGCAGACTCAGACACCTGCTCACCACGCAGCATCTGAGGGAAACACGACACGACAGGGCGATACACAGACACAGCACGGTGAACAATAGACAAGGATCCGACAGGGCAGAAACGGAAAACAAGGGGAGAAATAGGGACTCTAATCAGGGGAAAAGATAGGGAACAGGTGTGGGAAGACTAAATGATTGATTAGGGGAATAGGAACAGCTGGGAGCAGGAACGGAGCGATAGAGAGAAGAGAGAGAGGGAGGAAGAGAGAAAGAGGGGAACGAACCTAAAAAGACCAGCAGGGGAAAACGAACAGAGGGAAAAGCAAAATGACAAGACAAAATAAGACAAAACATGACAGTACCCCCCCATCACCGAGCGCCTCCTGGCGCACTCGAGGAGGAATCCTGGCGGCAACGGAGGAAATCATCAATAAGTGAACGGTCCAGCACGTCCCGAGACGGAACCCAACTCCTCTCCTCAGGACCGTAACCCTCCCAATCCACTAAGTATTGGTGACCCCGTCCCCGAGAACGCATGTCCATGATCCTACGTACCTTGTAAATAGGTGCGCTCTCGACAAGGACGGGAGGGGGGGAGGGAAGACGAACGGGGGTGTGAAGAAAGGGCTTGACACAGGAGACATGGAAGACAGGATGGACGCGACGAAGATGTCGCGGAAGAAGCAGTCGCACAGCGACAGGATTGACGACCTGGGAGACACGGAACGGACCAATGAACCGCAGAGTCAACTTACGAGAAGCTGTCGTAAGAGGAAGGTTGCGAGTGGAAAGCCACACTCTCTGGCCGCAACAATACCTAGGACTCTTAATCCTACGTTTATTGGCGGCTCTAACAGTCTGTGCCCTGTAACGGTAAAGTGCAGACCTCACCCTCCTCCAGGTGCGCTCACAACGTTGGACAAACGCTTGAGCGGAGGGAACGCTGGACTCGGCAAGCTGGGATGAGAACAGAGGAGGCTGGTAACCCAGACTACTCTGAAACGGAGATAACCCGGTAGCAGACGAAGGAAGCGAGTTGTGAGCGTATTCTGCCCAGGGGAGCTGTTCTGCCCAAGACGCAGGGTTTCTGAAAGAAAGGCTGCGTAGTATGCGACCAATCGTCTGATTGGCCCTCTCTGCTTGACCGTTAGACTGGGGATGAAACCCGGAAGAGAGACTGACGGACGCACCAATCAAACGACAGAACTCCCTCCAAAACTGTGACGTGAATTGCGGGCCTCTGTCTGAAACGGCGTCTAACGGGAGGCCATGAATTCTGAACACATTCTCGATGATGATTTGTGCCGTCTCCTTAGCGGAAGGAAGTTTAGCGAGGGAATGAAATGTGCCGCCTTAGAGAACCTATCGACAACCGTAAGAATCACAGTCTTCCCCGCAGACAAAGGCAGACCGGTAATGAAGTCTAGGGCGATGTGAGACCATGGTCGAGAAGGAATGGGGAGCGGTCTGAGACGACCGGCAGGAGGAGAGTTACCTGACTTAGTCTGCGCGCAGTCCGAACAAGCAGCCACGAAACGGCGCGTGTCACGCTCCTGAGTCGGCCACCAAAAGCGCTGGCGAATAGACGCAAGAGTGCCTCGAACACCGGGATGACCAGCTAACTTGGCAGAGTGAGCCCACTGAAGAACAGCCAGACGAGTGGAAACAGGAACGAAAAGAAGGTTACTAGGACAAGCGCGCGGCGACGCAGTGTGCGTGAGTGCTTGCTTAACCTGTCTTTCAATTCCCCAGACTGTCAACCCGACAACACGCCCATAAGGAAGAATCCCTCGGGATCAGTAGGAGCCACAGAAGAACTAAAAAGACGGGATAAGGCATCGGGCTTGGTGTTCTTGCTACCCGGACGGTAAGAAATCACAAACTCGAAACGAGCGAAAAACAACGCCCAACGAGCTTGACGGGCATTAAGTCGTTTGGCAGAACGGATGTACTCAAGGTTCTTATGGTCTGTCCAAACGACAAAAGGAACGGTCGCCCCCTCCAACCACTGTCGCCATTCGCCTAGGGCTAAGCGGATGGCGAGCAGTTCATGTTACCCACATCATAGTTGCGTTCAGATGGCGACAGGCGATGAGAAAAATAAGCGCAAGGATGAACCTTATCGTCAGACTGGAAGCGCTGGGATAGAATGGCTCCCACGCCTACCTCTGAAGCGTCAACCTCGACAATGAATTGTCTAGTGACGTCAGGAGTAATGAGGATAGGAGCGGACGTAAAACGTTCTTTTAGAAGATCAAAAGCTCCCTGGGCGGAACCGGACCACTTAAAACACGTCTTGACAGAAGTAAGAGCTGTGAGAGGGGCAGCAACTTGACCGAAATTACGAATGAAACGCCGATAGAAATTAGCGAAACCTAGAAAGCGCTGCAACTCGACACGTGACCTTGGAACGTGTTATGCAGGTGAATGAGGACCCAAAAGCGACTTGGCGAAAACAGAGTTTTTAATCCAGTAAAGTTACTTTACAAACAAAAGGCATAATACTACTCGTAATGACGAGAACAGACTGGAGACTTGATCAAGAACTGCAGGTTGCCTCGGGAAGGCACTTGAACGTAGCAGACTCAGACACCTGCTCACCACGCAGCATCTGAGGGAAACACGACACGACAGGGCAATACATAGACACAGCACGGTGAATAATAGACAAGGATCCGACAGGGCAGGAACGGAAAACAAGGAGAGAAATAGGGACTCTAATCAGGGGAAAGGATAGGGAACAGGTGTGGGAAGACTAAATGATTGATTAGGGGAATAGGAACAGCTGGGAGCAGGAACGGAACGATAGAGAGAAGAGAGAGCGAGAGAGTGAGAGAGGGAGGGGGAGAGAGAGGGATAGAAAGAGGGAAAGAACCTAATAAGACCAGCAGAGGGAAACGAATAGAAGGGGAAGCACAGGGACAAGACATGATAATCAATGACAAAACATGACAGTACCCCCCCACTCACCGAGCGCCTCCTGGCGCACTCGAGGAGGAATCCTGGCGGCAACGGAGGAAATCATCAATAAGTGAACGGTCCAGCACGTCCCGAGACGGAACCCAACTCCTCTCCTCAGGACCGTAACCCTCCCAATCCACTAAGTATTGGTGACCCCGTCCCCGAGAACGCATGTCCATGATCTTACGTACCTTGTAAATAGGTGCGCTCTCGACAAGGACGGGAGGGGGAGGGAAGACGAACGGGGTGCGAAGAAAGGGCTTGACACAGGAGACATGGAAGACAGGATGGACGCGACGAAGATGTCCCGGAAGAAGCAGTCGCACAGCAACAGGATTGACGACCTGGGAGACACGGAACGGACCAATGAACCGCGGAGTCAACTTACGAGAAGCTGTCGTAAGAGGAAGGTTGCGAGTGGAAAGCAACACTCTCTGGCCGCAACAATACCTTGGACTCTTAATCCTGCGTTTATTGGCGGCTCTCACAGTCTGTGCCCTGTAACGGCAAAGTGCAGACCTCACCCTCCTCCAGGTGCGCTCACAACGTTGGACAAACGCTTGAGCGGAGGGAACGCTGGACTCGGCAAGCTGGGATGAGAACAGAGGAGGCTGGTAACCCAGACTACTCTGAAACGGAGATAACCCGGTAGCAGACGAAGGAAGCGAGTTGTGAGCGTATTCTGCCCAGGGGAGCTGTTCTGCCCAAGACGCAGGGTTTCTGAAAGAAAGGCTGCGTAGTATGCGACCAATCGTCTGATTGGCCCTCTCTGCTTGACCGTTAGACTGGGGATGAAACCCGGAAGAGAGACTGACGGACGCACCAATCAAACGACAGAACTCCCTCCAAAACTGTGACGTGAATTGCGGGCCTCTGTCTGAAACGGCGTCTAACGGGAGGCCATGAATTCTGAACACATTCTCGATGATGATTTGTGCCGTCTCCTTAGCGGAAGGAAGTTTAGCGAGGGGAATGAAATGTGCCGCCTTAGAGAACCTATCGACAACCGTAAGAATCACAGTCTTCCCCGCAGACAAAGGCAGACCGGTAATGAAGTCTAGGGCGATGTGAGACCATGGTCGAGAAGGAATGGGGAGCGGTCTGAGACGACCGGCAGGAGGAGAGTTACCCGACTTAGTCTGCGCGCAGTCCGAACAAGCAGCCACGAAACGGCGCGTGTCACGCTCCTGAGTCGGCCACCAAAAGCGCTGGCGAATAGACGCAAGAGTGCCTCGAACACCGGGATGACCAGCTAACTTGGCAGAGTGAGCCCACTGAAGAACAGCCAGACGAGTGGAAACAGGAACGAAAAGGAGGTTACTAGGACAAGCGCGCGGCGACGCAGTGTGCGTGAGTGCTTGCTTAACCTGTCTTTCAATTCCCCAGACTGTCAACCCGACAACACGCCCATAAGGAAGAATCCCCTCGGGATCAGTAGAAGCCACAGAAGAACTAAACAGACGGGATAAGGCATCAGGCTTGGTGTTTTTGCTACCCGGACGGTAAGAAATCACAAACTCGAAACGAGCGAAAAACAACGCCCAACGAGCTTGACGGGCATTAAGTCGTTTGGCAGAACGGATGTACTCAAGGTTCTTATGGTCTGTCCAAACGACAAAAGGAACGGTCGCCCCCTCCAACCACTGTCGCCATTCGCCTAGGGCTAAGCGGATGGCGAGCAGTTCACGGTTACCCACATCATAGTTGCGCTCAGATGGCGACAGGCGATGAGAAAAATAAGCGCAAGGATGAACCTTATCGTCAGACTGGAAGCGCTGGGATAGAATGGCTCCCACGCCTACCTCTGAAGCGTCAACCTCGACAATGAATTGTCTAGTGACGTCAGGAGTAACGAGGATAGGAGCGGACGTAAACGTTCTTTTAGAAGATCAAAAGCTCCCTGGGCGGAACCGGACCACTTAAAACACGTCTTGACAGAAGTAAGAGCTGTGAGAGGGGCAGCAACTTGACCGAAATTACGAATGAAACGCCGATAGAAATTAGCGAAACCTAAAAAGCGCTGCAACTCGACACGTGACCTTGGAACGGGCCAATCACTGACAGCTTGGACCTTAGCGGAATCCATCTGAATGCCTTCAGCGGAAATAACGGAACCGAGAAAAGTAACGGAGGAGACATGAAAAGAGCACTTCTCAGCCTTTACGTAGAGACAATTCTCTAAAGGCGCTGTAGAACACGTCGAACGTGCTGAACATGAATCTCGAGTGACGGTGAAAAAATCAGGATATCGTCAAGATAGACAAAAACAAAGATGTTCAGCATGTCTCTCAGAACATCATTAACTAATGCCTGAAAAACAGCTGGCGCATTGGCGAGACCAAACGGCAGAACCCGGTACTCAAAATGCCCTAACGGAGTGTTAAACGCCGTTTTCCACTCGTCCCCCTCTCTGATGCGCACGAGATGGTAAGCGTTACGAAGGTCCAACTTAGTAAAGCACCTGGCTCCCTGCAGAATCTCGAAGGCTGATGACATAAGGGGAAGCGGATAACGATTCTTAACCGTTATGTCATTCAGCCCTCGATAATCCACGCAGGGCGCAGAGTACCGTCCTTCTTCTTAACAAAAAGAACCCCGCCCCGGCCGGAGAGGAAGAAGGCACTATGGTACCGGCGTCAAGAGACACAGACAAATAATCCTCGAGAGCCTTACGTTCGGGAGCCGACAGAGAGTATAGTCTACCCCGAGGAGGAGTGGTCCCCGGAAGGAGATCAATACTACAATCATACGACCGGTGAGGAGGAAGGGAGTTGGCTCGGGACCGACTGAAGACCGTGCGCAGATCATGATATTCCTCCGGCACTCCTGTCAAATCGCCAGGTTCCTCCTGAGAAGTGGGGACAGAAGAAATGGGAGGGATGGCAGACATTAAACACTTCACATGACAAGAAACGTTCCAGGATAGGATAGAATTACTAGACCAATTAATAGAAGGATTATGACATACTAGCCAGGGATGACCCAAAACAACAGGTGTAAAAGGTGAACGAAAAATCAAAAAAGAAATAGTCTCACTGTGGTTACCAGATACTGTGAGAGTTAAAGGTAGTGTCTCAAATCTGATACTGGGAAGATGACTACCATCTAAGGCAAACATGGGCGTAGGCTTGTCTAACTGTCTGAAAGGAATGTCATGTTTCCGAGCCCATGCTTCGTCCATGAAACAACCCTCAGCCCCAGAGTCAATCAAGGCACTGCATGTAGCACCCGAACCGGTCCAGCGTAGATGGACCGACATAGTAGTACAGGATCTAGATGAAGAGACCTGAGTAGTAGCGCTCACCAGTAGCCCTCCGCTTACTGATGAGCTCTGGCCTTTTACTGGACATGAATTGACAAAATGTCCATCAAATCCGCAATAGAGGCACAGGCGGTTGGTGATCCTCCGTTCCCTCTCCTTGGTCGAGATGCGAATACCTCCCAGCTGCATGGGCTCAGTCTCTGAGCCAGAGGAGGGAGATGGTTGCGATGCGGAGCAGGGAAACACCGTTGACGCGAGCTCTCTTCCACGAGCTTGGTGACGAAGATCTACCCGTCGTTCTATGCGGATGGCGAGAGCAATCAAAGAGTCCACACTGGAAGGAACCTCCCGAGAGAGAATCTCATCTTTGACCACTGCGTGGAGTCCCTCCAGAAAACGAGCGAGCAGCGCCGGCTCGTTCCAGTCACTAGAGGCAGCAAGAGTGCGAAACTCTATAGAGTAATCCGTTATGGATCGATCACCTTGGCATAGGGAAGCCAGGGCCCTAGAAGCCTCCCTACCAAAAACTGAACGGTCAAAAACCCGAATCATCTCCTCTTTAAAGTTCTGGTAATTGTTAGAACAATCAGCCCTTGCCTCCCAGATAGCTGTGCCCCACTCTCGAGCCCGGCCAGTAAGGAGTGAAATGACGTAAGCAACCCGAGCTCTCTCGCTAGAGTATGTGTTGGGTTGGAGAGAGAACACAATATCACACTGGGTGAGAAAGGAGCGGCACTCCGTGGGCTGCCCGGAGTAGCAAGGTGGGTTATTAACCCTAGGTTCCGGAGGCTCGGCAGGCCAGGAAGTAACAGGTGGCACGAGACGAAGACTCTGGAACTGTCCAGAGAGGTCGGAAACCTGAGCGGCCAGGTTCTCCACGGCATGGCGAGCAGCAGACAATTCCTGCTCGTGTCTGCCGAGCATGGCTCCTTGGATCTCGACGGCAGTGTTACGAGCATCTGTAGTCGCTGGGTCCATTCCTTGGTCGGATCCTTCTGTTATGCAGGTGAATGAGGACCCAAAAGCGACTTGGCGAAAACAGAGTTTTTAATCCAGTAAAGTTACTTTACAAACAAAAGGCATAATACTACTCGTAATGACGAGAACAGACTGGAGACTTGATCAAGAACTGCAGGTTGCCTCGGGAAGGCACTTGAACGTAGCAGACTCAGACACCTGCTCACCACGCAGCATCTGAGGGAAACACGACACGACAGGGCAATACATAGACACAGCACGGTGAATAATAGACAAGGATCCGACAGGGCAGGAACGGAAAACAAGGAGAGAAATAGGGACTCTAATCAGGGGAAAGGATAGGGAACAGGTGTGGGAAGACTAAATGATTGATTAGGGGAATAGGAACAGCTGGGAGCAGGAACGGAACGATAGAGAGAAGAGAGAGCGAGAGAGTGAGAGAGGGATAGAAAGAGGGAAAGAACCTAATAAGACCAGCAGAGGGAAACGAATAGAAGGGGAAGCACAGGGACAAGTCATGATAATCAATGACAAAACATGACAGAACGGGCCAATCACTGACAGCTTGGACCTTAGCGGAATCCATCTGAATGCCTTCAGCGGAAATAACGGAACCGAGAAAAGTAACGGAGGAGACATGAAAAGAGCACTTCTCAGCCTTCACGTAGAGACAATTCTCTAAAAGGCGCTGTAGAACACGTCGAACGTGCTGAACATGAATCTCGAGTGACGGTGAAAAAATCAGGATATCGTCAAGATAGACAAAAACAAAGATGTTCAGCATGTCTCTCAGAACATCATTAACTAATGCCTGAAAAACAGCTGGCGCATTGGCGAGACCAAACGGCAGAACCCGGTACTCAAAATGCCCTAACGGAGTGTTAAACGCCGTTTTCCACTCGTCCCCCTCTCTGATGCGCACGAGATGGTAAGCGTTACGAAGGTCCAACTTAGTAAAGCACCTGGCTCCCTGCAGAATCTCGAAGGCTGATGACATAAGGGGAAGCGGATAACGATTCTTAACCGTTATGTCATTCAGCCCTCGATAATCCACGCAGGGGCGCAGAGTACCGTCCTTCTTAACAAAAAAAACCCCCGCCCCGGCCGGAGAGGAAGAAGGCACTATGGTACCGGCGTCAAGAGACACAGACAAATAATCCTCGAGAGCCTTACGTTCGGGAGCCGACAGAGAGTATAGTCTACCCCGAGGAGGAGTGGTCCCCGGAAGGAGATCAATACTACAATCATACGACCGGTGAGGAGGAAGGGAGTTGGCTCGGGACCGACTGAAGACCGTGCGCAGATCATGATATTCCTCCGGCACTCCTGTCAAATCGCCAGGTTCCTCCTGAGAAGTAGGGACAGAAGAAACGGGAGGGATGGCAGACATTAAACACTTCACATGACAAGAAACGTTCCAGGATAGGATAGAATTACTAGACCAATTAATAGAAGGATTATGACATACTAGCCAGGGATGACCCAAAACAACAGGTGTAAAAGGTGAACGAAAAATCAAAAAAGAAATAGTCTCACTGTGGTTACCAGATACTGTGAGGGTTAAAGGTAGTGTCTCAAATCTGATACTGGGAAGATGACTACCATCTAAGGCGAACATGGGCGTAGGCTTGTCTAACTCTCTGAAAGGAATGTCATGTTTCCGAGCCCATGCTTCGTCCATGAAACAACCCTCAGCCCCAGAGTCTATCAAGGCACTGCATGTAGCACCCAAACCGGTCCAGCGTAGATGGACCGACAAAGTAGTACAGGATCTAGATGGAGAGACCTGAGTAGTAGCGCTCACCAGTAGCCCTCCGCTTACTGATGAGCTCTGGCTTTTACTGGACATGAATTAACAAAATGTCCAGCAAGTCCGCAATAGAGGCACAGGCGGTTGGTGATCCTCCGTTCTCTCTCCTTAGTCGAGATGCGAATACCTCCCAGCTGCATGGGCTCAGTCTCTGAGCCAGAGGAGGGAGATGGTTGCGATGCGGAGCAGGGAAACACCGTTGACGCGAGCTCTCTTCCACGAGCCTGGTGACGAAGATCTACCCGTCGTTCTATGCGGATGGCGAGAGCAATCAAAGAGTCCACATTTGAAGGAACCTCCCGGGAGAGAATCTCATCTTTAACCACTGCGTGGAGTCCCTCCAGAAAACGAGCGAGCAGCGCCGGCTCGTTCCACTCACTAGAGGCAGCAAGAGTGCGAAACTCAATAGAGTAATCCGTTATGGATCGATCACCTTGGCATAGGGAAGCCAGGGCCCTAGAAGCCTCCCTACCAAAAACTGAACGGTCAAAAACCCGAATCATCTCCTCTTTAAAGTTCTGGTAATTGTTAGAGCAATCAGCCCTTGCCTCCCAGATAGCTGTGCCCCACTCTCGAGCCCGGCCAGTAAGGAGTGAAATGACGTAAGCAACCCGAGCTCTCTCTCTAGAGTATGTGTTGGGTTGGAGAGAGAACACAATATCACACTGGGTGAGAAAGGAGCGGCACTCCGTGGGCTGCCCGGAGTAGCAAGGTGGGTTATTAACCCTAGGTTCCGGAGGCTCGGCAGGCCAGGAAGTAACAGGTGGCACGAGACGAAGACTCTGGAACTGTCCAGAGAGGTCGGAAACCTGAGCGGCCAGGTTCTCCACGGCATGGCGAGCAGCAGACAATTCCTGCTCGTGTCTGCCGAGCATGGCTCCTTGGATCTCGACGGCAGTGTTACGAGCGTCTGTAGTCGCTGGGTCCATTCCTTGGTCGGATCCTTCTGTTATGCAGGTGAATGAGGACCCAAAAGCGACTTGGCGAAAACAGAGTCTTTAATCCAGTAAAGTAAAAATACAATCATAAAGCACAATTTCCACTCGTAATGACGAGAACAGACTGGAGACTCGATCTTGAACTGCAGGTTGCCTCGGGAAGGCACTTGAACGTAGCAGACTCAGACACCTGCTCACCACGCAGCATCTGAGGGAAACACGACACGACAGGGCGATACACAGACACAGCACGGTGAACAATAGACAAGGATCCGACAGGGCAGAAACGGAAAACAAGGGGAGAAATAGGGACTCTAATCAGGGGAAAAGATAGGGAACAGGTGTGGGAAGACTAAATGATTGATTAGGGGAATAGGAACAGCTGGGAGCAGGAACGGAGCGATAGAGAGAAGAGAGAGAGGGAGGAAGAGAGAAAGAGGGGAACGAACCTAAAAAGACCAGCAGGGGGAAAACGAACAGAGAAGGTCAAGCAAATCATAGAGAAAGCAGACTGTATTGCAATAATCTCTGATGGGTGGTCGAATGTTCGTGGGCAAGGAATAATTAACTACATCATCTCCACCCCTCAACCAGTATTCTACAAGAGCACAGACACAAGGGCCAACAGACACACCGGTCTCTACATTGCAGATGAGCTGAAAGCAGTCATCAATGACCTTGGACCACAGAAGGTATTTTCACTGGTGACAGACAATGCTGTGAACATGAAGGCTGCTTGGTCTAAAGTGGAGGAGTCCTAGCCTCACATCACACCCATTGCCTGTGCTTCTCATGCATTGAATCTGCTCCTAAAGGGCATTATGGCACTGAAAACAATGGATACACTCTACAAGAGAGCCAAGGAAATGGTTAGGTATGTGAAGGGTCATCAAGTTATAGCAGCAATCTACCTCACCAAGCAAAGTGAGAAGAATAAGAGCACCACATTTAAGCTGCCCACCAACACCCTTTGGGGTGGTGTTATCATAGTGTTTGGCAGTCTCCTGGAGGGGAACGAGTCTCTCCAAGAAATGGCCATATCACAGTCTGCCGACATGGACAGCACCATCAAGAGGATCCTCCTGGATTATGTATTTTGGGAGAGAGTGGTAAGCAGCCTGAAACTCCTAAAACCTATAGCAGTAGCCATTGCACGGATTGAGGGAGACAATGCCATCCTGTCTGATGTCCAGACTGCTTGCAGATGTAAGAGAGCAAATCTGTACCGCCCTGCCCACTTCACTTGCTCCAAGCAGAGGAAACTGCAGTTCTAAAATACATCAAAGAGGGTGAAGACTTCTGCCTGAAGCCCATACACGCCGCTACAGTACGTACATGTTGGGGAACACATACACCAAAGCACGCAATAGGCTGACCAATACAATAGTTGAGGAATTGGTGGCCATCCGGGCAAATTTTAGGCTTTTTGAGCCTGACAACGAGCCATCGTCAACAAGGATGGAAAGTGACAGTGAAGATGAGACCTCAGAGTCTGATGAGAGTTAATTCCCATATATTCCTGTTAATTCCCACAGAAAATGTCCACCTCTGAATATTCCCCAAAATGTGCAACCCTATTCAGCAGTCTTATGGCTTGTAGATAGAAACTGTCTCTGAGGCTGTTGGTATCAGACCTCATGCTCCTATACCGTCTGTCCGACTGTAATGGAGTAAACAAATCATAGGAAGTGAATAAATCATTGGTGGGAGTCTTTAGGCTGGCATTGACTAACACTGAGAAAAACCTATTGTTAACACCTAATCATTTACATTTACATTTACATTTAAGTCATTTAGCAGACGCTCTTATCCAGAGCGACTTACAAATTGGTGCATTCACCTTATGACATCCAGTAGAACAGTCACTTTACAATAGTGCATCTAAATCTTAAAGGGGGGGGTGAGAAGGATTACTTATCCTATCCTAGGTATTCCTTAAAGAGGTGGGGTTTCAGGTGTCTCCGAAAGGTGGTGATTGACTCTGCTGTCCTGGCGTCGTGAGGGAGTTTGTTCCACCATTGGGGGGCCAGAGCAGCGAACAGTTTTGACTGGGCTGAGCGGGAACTGTACTTCCTCAGTGGTAGGGAGGCGAGCAGGCCAGAGGTGGATGAACGCAGTGCCCTTGTTTGGGTGTAGGGCCTGATCAGAGCCTGGAGGTACTGAGGTGCCGTTCCCCTCACAGCTCCGTAGGCAAGCACCATGGTCTTGTAGCGGATGCGAGCTTCAACTGGAAGCCAGTGGAGAGAGCGGAGGAGCGGGGTGACGTGAGAGAACTTGGGAAGGTTGAACACCAGACGGGCTGCGGAGTTCTGGATGAGTTGTAGGGGTTTAATGGCACAGGCAGGGAGCCCAGCCAACAGCGAGTTGCAGTAATCCAGATGGGAGATGACAAGTGCCTGGATTAGGACCTGCGCCGATTCCTGTGTGAGGCAGGGTCGTACTCTGTGGATGTTGTAGAGCATTAACCTACAGGAACGGGCCACCGCCTTGATGTTAGTTGAGAACGACAGGGTGTTGTCCAGGATCACGCCAAGGTTCTTAGCGCTCTGGGAGGAGGACACAATGGAGTTGTCAACCGTGATGGCGAGATCATGGAACGGGCAGTCCTTCCCCGGGAGGAAGAGCAGCTCCGTCTTGCCGAGGTTCAGCTTGAGGTGGTGATCCGTCATCCACACTGATATGTCTGCCAGACATGCAGAGATGTGAATCATAAACCAGTCCCCTGAAGTCCACACCAGAGATAATATTTATTTTAAATACAGTAATTAGGCCTACATAGACTTGTATGCAGGTAATTACAGTGAAGGTTTACATTATTATTATTATTGTTTGACTACCTAATCCTTAAAGGCCTGTTTGCGGTGTGTTTGAGTGTGTCAATTACTACTAAATTAATTCAAAACACCGATCACTGTCTGAAATGGAACACAAGTAATGTGAAAATCATTGAGTGGTGCAGCGGTCTAAGGCACTGCATCGCAGTGCTTGAGGCTTCACTACAGACCTGGGTTTGATCCCAGGCTGTATCACAGACCCATGAGGTGGCACACAATTGGCCCAGTGTCGTCTGGGTTAGGGGAGGGTTTTACCGGCCGAGATGTCCTTGTCCCATCACGCTCTAGTGACTCCTTGTGCGGGGACATGCTTCCATTCAGCCACAAGAGCATTAGTGAGGTCAGGCACTGACATTGTGCGATTAGGCCTGGCTCACAGTCTGTGTCCCAATTCATCCCAAAGGTGTTTGATGGGGTTGTGCAGGCCAGCCATTTTCTTCCACACTGATCTTGACAAACCATTTCTGTATGGACCTCATGCTGAAACAGGAAAGGGCCTTCCCCAAACTGTTGCCACATAGTTGGAAGCATAGAATCGTCTAGAATGTCATTGTATGCTTTACCGTTAAGATTTCCCTTCACTGGAACTAAGGAACCTAGCCCGAACTATGAAAAACAGCCCAATACCATTATTCCTCCTCCACCAAACTTTAGAGTTGGCACTATGCATTCGGGCAGGTAGCGTTCTCCTGGCATCCACCAAACCCTGATTTGTCTGTCGGACTGCTGGATGGTGAAGCCTATTTCCTCACTCCAGAGGACACGTTTCCCCTACTCCAGAGTTCAATGACGCCTATTTTTATGCACTACGCACTTCAGCACTCAGTGGTCATGTTCTGTGAGCTTGTGTGGCCTACCACTTCAGAGGCTGAGCCATTGTTCCTTCTAGTTTTATTCTATTCTAGACATTTCCACTTCGCAATAACAGCAGGGCAGAAATTTGACGAACTAACTTGTTGGAAAGGTGGCATCCTATGACGGTGCCACGCTTAGTTAAATAATGTTTAAATACAAAAGATAAAATAAAAACACCATGCTGTAGTACGGGCCATTATACTGCCAATGTTGGTCTATGGAGATTGCATGGCGGTGTGCTCGATTTTATACACCTGTCAGCAATGAGTGTGGCTGAAATAGCCGAATCCACTATTGTGTCCATATACTTTTGACCATGTAGTGTATCTGTGACCAACAAATATTTTTTAAATTTAATTTTACCTTTATTTAACCAGGCAAGTCAGTTAAGAACATATTCTTATTTTCAATGACGGCCTGGGAACAGTGGGTTGTCAGCTCAGGGGTTTGAACTCGCAACCTTCCGGTTACTAGTCCAACCCTCTAACCACTAGGCTACGCTGCCGCCCCAATTTGTATTCCCAATCATGTTAAATCCATAGACTAGGGCCGAATGAATTTATTTAAATTAACTTATTTCCTTATATGAAATTTAACTCAGTCAAATCTTAGAAATTGTTGTGTGTTGCATTTATATTTTTGTTCAATGTATATCATTATGTCAACCCTTCAGAGCCAAGTCACTGCATGGCCTCCATAAATCCATGAATGCCGTCAAAGTGCAAGACCATGTTGACCACTGTAATATGTCAGAGGTATAATCAGTAACCTGCGTAGCAATGGTTGCAAGTGGCAGTGAACTCTTTGATGATAATGCTGTCATTGTCAATCAGATCAAAGAGCAATGAAAGCATACTAAGTGTGATACAAGATGGTCATCTTGGAGAGTCAAGATCAACTAAATCTGCACTCCTGATTGATGTAGATCTAGGCCTACTATACAATAATCTACACTCATAGAAAACAAACTATAAACTATTGTAAAAGGGGTCCTTGTGAAAAATGTAGCTCCTGACCTACTGGAACAAAATAACCAGGCTGCTTATTTTGTGCAGGCTAGTTGGCTTACAAAGGCACCCATCCTATCTCCTTGGTCAAGGGCATGCACTCAGTCTATGTGCCTGTGCGGGGCAGTATTATTTTATTTTCTGATCGAATTTGTCAATAAAGAGACTACATCTTGAATTTCAACTACATATCCCAGAACTGTTCGTTACTCTTCTTTTTTTTTACCCCTTTCAGGTGGCCCCGTGGCAAACATGTCGTCATTGCGCAGATTCAGTTTGAACCAAAAGCAGAGTGACCTTCCTCTGGTATCAGTACAGTAGCTACAGTAGAGGGGCGGTAGTAGCTACTGAAGTAATACACCGAACCGGTGACAGCACACCAGTTCCCTGCACACTAGTCTAGAAATGAACAGCAACTTAGCCGGAGATGAAGTTGGGTAAGATGTGATCTCCATATAATTAATGACAATTAGTTAAATAGCTATATACATTTTTTAACTTGAATTAATTATTACTGTGGTAGATCTCACCCGCATCACCACTTTTACTCAGCTAGCTACATTAGTTAGCATTTTGTTAAGTATATGTACTGGTAGCCATCTAGATAGTAAGCGAACGTTAGTTGACTTTAGCTTAGCTACTACTAGATAATCATTTGGAAACGCATGACATTGGTTTAGATACCATTTAAACATTACTTTTCATGTTGTCATTGAATAATTCATTGAAAAACTCAACTATTTAGCTAACAAACCACCTAGCTAAATAGAAACTGAAACGAGTCAGCAGCTACAATGTTAGCGGCTAACTAGCAAGCTACTGTATTTAGCTAACGTTAGCTATTGTGTGGTAAAAATGTGGGCACCGCACCATCAGGGGTCGAAGCTTTGCTATCTTCATGTTTACGTTAGTTGTTGCCAATTTTATTTTGAGTGTGATGGTAGAAGTTTGATTGAAGTTGACAGATTAACAGATTTCCCCCCAAAAAATATTAGAGCCAACTAGCTAACGTTAGCTAGCCAACGTCTTCAATTGTAGCTGGCGCGAGTTTTATTGCGCTGTTACTCACTTGATGAACTTGATAGAGGACTCTTTCAGGACATTTAGCGGGCATTGGATTGAGAGGATTTGGATAATGTTGGTTTGATCTATCTAAATTATCCATACGAAATTATAGTTGAGGCTATGATATCTTGCCTAGTTTTGAATGTCGGCATACAGCTGATAAGAGTATAATGTCAAATATGTAGCTAGCCTAGATCGATGTGCAGTTAACGCTATTTTCAATATCCAGCAAGGATCATGTATTTTAGCTAGCTAACGTCTCTCATGTCTGGCTTATTTTAGCCTGCACTGGATACGTCGCAGTAGGAATAAAACAAAAAAAGACCCGAAGTGTTGTCGGGGCTAAACAAGTCATCCTCTATATTCCAGCCTTTTAATAGAACGTACCTAGGGTTCATAGCTATGCATAATGAGCCACGTGTAGGACTAACGTTAGGACGTTTTGTGTTGATACGAAACATCAGCTACCTATAGAAACACCCGCTGAAATACAACTCAAGCTATTGTAAGGTTGCATAAAAAATATAGTTATGTGGCACAGTCGCATAACTAATAGTCACACATTAACGCCACAAAACCATTTGAGACTGGTTTATTGTGTCCAAGGAATGATGGACCATCTCAAGTGTCCTCAAAGGACGGCTTTTTTCTTAATTTTATAGGAAACTGTTTGTGGGTGGCTTGGACTGGAGTACAACACAGGGTGAGTCAGCTGTCTAATTACCAACCTGTCAATATTAGGTGTATTGCAATGCAGAGATAGTGTTGTGCTTGAACATGAAAGTGTCTGCATGGAAATGTTGTTCTGGAGTACCCAAAGGGTAGCATGTTATCATGTATTGCAGTTAAACCACACATGCAGGCTTTTCTCATAATTGCTCAGACCTAGTAGCTTTACATTCGTTTTTTCTTTAGCCACAGGCATTCAGAGCCCTTCTCTGTATCATGCTTGATTAGACAGTGTGTGTCTTTGCACCACACTCTTCACTCTGACAGTGTTTTCTGAAGTTATGAGCAGTAGCCACAGTACTATGTATTTCTGTTTGTCCTTCCATGGGATTACCTTGTGTGGGGGGGGGGGGCTTTCAATGTGAATGATATGACTCTTACTTGTTGCTGCCTCCAAAGATACATGCCTGTAATGTAAATGTATTGTCCATGCCTTGCATCCAGTGAACTTTTAAACACATTACCCATAATGTCAGGACACTAGGCTTTGTATATATCCCTAAAGGATTCTGTAATGGTGTCGTCCGACTCATGTCAATGTCCTCTTTTCTATCAGAAACTTTGAGAAACTATTTCTCGCAGTATGGGGAAGTAGTTGATTGTGTCATCATGAAGGACAAAACCACAAATCAGTCCCGGGGCTTTGGTTTTGTCAAATTCAAAGACCCCAACTGTGTCCGGACTGTACTGGAGACCAAACCCCATAATCTCGATGGCAGAAATGTGAGTGTGAAATACGTGTCTTTCCAATGATTCCCTTTGTGAAGTGTTAGATAAGGATTAAGCACTGCATGGGAATGGGGACTTTTTTCAGTAAAGTATTACACAGAGCTAATGAAGTAATAGTGAACCCATAGCGCACACTGGCATCTTCAGAAAACAAAAGGCTGGCTTTCTGAAGGACATCCCTGGACTGTTCTGATGAGCTATATGCAAAGCAGGCTGAATGTTGCCTGTTCAGATGCTTAACAACATTTAACAGATAATTAACTGCAGACAGTGCGTTTTATATGCAGCAATATGAACATGACCATTTTGCTATAATAAAGGTTATTGTCTTGCAATTAAATTGTGATTTATTGTAAAGTTAATTGTATTGCACATATTTAATTTATTCCATTTGTATGTGGCCTTTTTGAGTAGTCTAATTCACCTGATAAATTGGAGGGAACATTTGAAGGTGCTTTTTCATTGAAGGGTGAGATTTCATCCTTTGCCTTTAGATTGACCCGAAGCCATGTACTCCCAGAGGAATGCAACCTGAAAAAGTACGAACTAAGGACGGCTGGGTAAGGAGCGTATTTCGTTTCGTGGAGGCTAAGTACTGTATGTCCTCTACAGAAATAGGGCACCAAGCCTGGGTAGAATGGATTGAATTGGATCCTTTTTGTCCTTTGATAAGCTGGGTCCTATCTGCCTCTAGAAATCGTGTCTGTCACACTGAGGCTTATTGCTGTTAACATGACTTCTGCTAAGGAGCTTAAAATGTAATTATTTCCAAGTAATTGTTAGACTAAGTGATTCTGTAAAAATGAATTACGCTGCAATCCTGAAATAGCTTGTCTCAGTAACGCTGAAGCGAAGGCACTAGTGCACCCTGATCTGTGTGGACTAGTGTTTGCATTGACGTGACATTTATACCCCAGGGCAAAAGGAGAGAGAAGCTAATTTCTTCTCGACTGTCTAGCTAGATGATGGTGAATTGCCTCGTCTTCAGTGTGATTCTCGATCTGGCTTTGAGACCCCATTCTTTGTTTCAGAAGGGCAGCAAAGCTGACAGCAATAAATCAAAGAAGATCTTTGTCGGCGGAATCCCCCATAACTGTGGTGAACCAGAACTCCGGGAATATTTCAATAGATTTGGAGTGGTGAGTCCTGTTAAGATGGTGTATACTGTATTGTATAGCTTTATACATTTGTTTTATATCTAAAACAGTTACCAGGATCCAATACAGGAACTGCTTATTGGAAGAACACAGGAAAAACATACTTTTCTGTTAAAATGCTATCAATTTGAGGATATAGAACGTGTCAGTGTTCAAACCATAGAGAGCCAATTAAATTCATATCCTAATTCCTACTTCTATGGTTCCAACTGAGTGATGCATACTATGGCAATACTAGTGGTCTGAATCCTAATGCAGCCCATTTTCTCCTTTGTGTAATCCAAGGTCACAGAGGTGGTAATGATCTATGACGCGGAGAAACAGAGGCCCCGAGGTAAAAGCTGATCTCGTTTTTCTCTTCCATACCTCCCATCTCTAAATCTCATGACAAACTATTCTGACCCAAATAGGATAAGCGCATTCATTTCCCCTCACCCCCACCCACCCTCAATTATAACTATACCCCCTGTGTCTTGTGGCGGAACATTTTTTTCATCCTTAACCATTGAACTTTCCCCATGCAGACCTGTTTACATGGTGAGGAAGTTGAATGACGTTGGCATTCATTTAAGACATCTTCCCTTGACTTTGTGTGACAGAATCAGCTTCTGATGCATATAGACTGCATTTACACACGTAGCCTAATTCTGATCTTTTGCCCTATTATTGGCTAAAGAGCCCATCTGATTGGTCAAAAGACCAATTTGGTGGAAAGAATCTCAAAATTGAGCTGCCTGTGTAGACGTTTTAGTTCTATTAGGAACATGTTAACATGCTATGGTAATACATGTAGTTTGAAATAAGCTTATTGAGATGAGGGTTTTTTGTTATTCAGGATGTGTGAATAGATTTTGGGTCTCATTTCAAACTTTATTTTTTGACATACAGTGGGGCAAAAAAGTATTTAGTCAGCCACCAATTGTGCAAGTTCTCCCACTTAAAAAGATGAGAGGCCTGTAATTTATCATAGGTACACTTCAACTATGACAGACAATGAGGAAATCAAATCCAGAAAATCACATTGTAGGATTTTTAATGAATTTATTTGCAAATTATGGTGGAAAATAAGCATTTGGTCAATAACAAAAGTTTGTCTCAATACTGTTATATACCCTTTTGTTGGCAATGACATAGGTCAAACATTTTCTGTAGGTCTTCACAGGGTTTTCACACACTGTTGCTGGTATTTTGGCCCATTCCTCCATGCAGATCTCCTCTAGAGCAGTGATGTTTTGGGGCTGTTTCTGGGCAACACGGACTTTCAACTCCCTCCAAAGATTTTCAATTGGGTTGAGATCTGGAGACTGGCTAGGCCACTCCAGGACCTTGAAATGCTTCTTACGAAGCCACTCCATCGTTGCCCGGGCGGTGTGTTTGGGATCATTGCCATGCTGATTGCCATGCTGACGTTTCATCTTCAATGCCCTTGCTGATGGAAGGAGGTTTTCACTCAAAATCTCACGATACATGGCCCCATTCATTCTTTCCTTTCATTCTGTCCTGGTCCCTTTGCAGAAAAACAGCCCCAAAGCATGATGTTTCCACCCCCATGCTTCACAGTAGGTATGGTGTTCTTTGGATGCAACTCAGCATTCTTTGTCCTCCAAACACGACGAGTTGAGTTTTTACCAAAAAGTTATATTTGGGTTTCATCTGACCATATGACATTCTCCCAATCTTCTTCTGGATCATCCAAGTGCTCTCTAGCAAACTCCAGACGGGCCTGGACATGTACTGGCTTAAGCAGGGGGACACATCTGGCACTGCAGGATTTGAGTCCCTGGTGGCGTAGTGTGTTACTGATGGTAGGCTTTGTTACTTTGGTCCCAGCTCTCTGCAGGTCATTCACTAGGTCCCCCCGTGTGGTTCTGGGATTTTTGCTGACCGTTCTTGTGATCATTTTGACCCCACGGGGTGAGATCTTGCGTGGAGCCCCAGATCGAGGGAGATTATCAGTGGTCTTGTATGTCTTCCATTTCCTAATGATTGCTCCCACAGTTGATTTCTTCAAACCAAGATGCTTACCTATTGGAGATTGTCTTCCCAGCCTGGTGCAGGTCTACAATTTTATTTCTGGTGTCCTTTGACAGCTCTTTGGTCTTGGCCATAGTGGAGATTGGAGTGTGACTGTTTGAGGTTGGGGACAGGTGTCTTTTATACTGATAACAAATTCAAACAGGTGCCATTAATACAGGTAACGAGTGGAGGATAGAGGAGCCTCTTAAAGAAGAAGTTACAGGTCTGTGAGAGCCAGAAATCTTGCTTGTTTGTAGTTGACCAAATACTTATTTTCCACCATAATTTGCAAATAAATTCATTTAGAAAGCCTACAATGTGATTTTCTGGATTTTTATTCTCATTTTGTCTGTCATAGTTGAAGTGTCCCTATGATGAAAATTACAAGCCTCATCTTTTTAAGTGGGAGAACTTGCACAATTGCTGGCTGACTAAATACTTTTTTGCCCCACTGTAAGTGCTAACTTTCCTCGTTTAGTTTGACTTAAATGTTGAAATAGCAGAGCTTCACCAGTGTATTGATAGTAAACAAGCACAATTATGCAGATGATTCTGCAAAACTACCTCTAACTTCCTTCATACCGGACACAGAGACATACAAATGGTATCCACAAGTTAATCTGACTCTGGGAAGTAGATAAAAGGGTTCATTGCCAAAATCCCAAAGTATCCCTTTAAGTCAGGGGTGTTCAACTCATTCCTCGGTGGGCCGAGTGTCTACAGGGTTTTAGTTTTTCCTGTCAATTAAGATAGACAACCAGGTGAGGGGGGTTCTTTACTAATTAGTGACCTTGATTGATGAATTGAGTACAAGGCTATTGCGAAAACCCACAGCCACCCAGCCGTCCGGGGAACAATGAGTTTGACACATGCTTTAAGTGGAAGTCCTTACTCAGTCTGTTTAAATTAATTGACAGTTAGAATGACAAGACAAGCATGATGTTGATGTTTTGATGCATTGATGCATTGATGTTGTTTAGTCTGGTCAGTTTTCTCAGAACAGTTTAAATATACATTAGTTTGGTCTGTTTGCTCAGAGCTGTTTCTTTTGCACTTGTCTTACATAGCAATGATGCAGTGGTCATGAATGACTTCCATAATTTATTCCCCCTCTTCTCCTTCAGAATCCATTGATCTCTTTGGGGAGACCAACAGAATAGTTTGTCATCTGAATTTACACGATGATACACAGCAATAACCTTAAAGATAATCAAGGATAATATCCAGACTTTTCATTTAATAAAATACTTTTAAAGTCCGGCATTGAACTAAGTTTTCTTTTGTTTAATTTAGACATGTCTGCTATATCTAAAAAAATATATATATATTACGTGTTTTCCCATATGTAGAAAGTTAAGTATTTTTGTAAGTAAGCCCTTTCTATTTTTCTTTCTCTCTTCTCCTTCTTGTGAATGGTTTGAATGTGATTAATGGTGTCTCTTAAGATTTGTCTTTTCTCCTTTAGGTTATTGTGTACTGAGTGGTATCACAGAGGTACAGGCCAGATGTAAAATCCCCAAATGGAATGTGCAGGCTGTCAATTTGGGGTGTATACAAAGTTTAGATTCATCATATGAACTGAGTTTTGTTGCACTAAGAAGGACCTAGGATGTTTTGACACTTGTATTATTTAAAAATATATATTTTCTAGGAATGTTTGCGGCTTTCAGTTTGCAGCAAATGTTCGACTTGAATTTTACCAATATGTCTTTAAATGCTTAAACTAAGTTTTGAATCTAGATTAAGGACAGGTCATCGATGGATGGTATTTTTAGTTGTAGATCAGGCGGCTTGGGAAGGCTTGACATGTAATTAGAGGTTTCAAAATCTATTTTGTCTCAAAGGACATTGAATTGGAATCAGGTTAGGCCCCTCAGTGGAGATGTTCTCACAACCCAATTCTGCCACTGGTATACATTTATCAAAATGAAACTGGTTCAGTGTTGTGTGCTTTTGCTACTGCAAACTCTGAAAAGTTTTTTAGAGCCTTAGATGTGTAATCCCCTTAGACCTTATCAGAACCAGGACATTTGCCAATGTTTGCCTTCTAAATGTACAGTTGAATCAAAGATGGTATGGCTATGCTAAATTACAGTGCTGTATACCCATAAGTTCAGCTAGAGCTCTTTTTCATATCATGAAAAGACTGTAGTCATTGTGCTTAAAGGGTGTGAGAATAACCTGGGGTCTATGTTAGACTTTGTCTATTTCAATGTAAAGCTACCAGAGGATTCACCATCAATCCTTTATCAAGTCTTTGTTGGTTTGCTACTTAATTTCACTGTTTTTGTTTTATATAGTAAGTGTTGAATCCTCACACAGTGGGGGTTTTTCTCCTTGTTTTGAAGAGAACTTTGTTTATCCCCCATGTAAACTCTTGACAGCATCAATAGTTGTTACTTACACATTCGGAAGACAAAATGGCCTATATCTTTGTGTTGCTGTTGTAAGTAATATTGTAATTTTCCATTTAGGCTTATCCTGGCTGACTCAAAACATAAAACCAAATTTGGGAAAGCTTGGAGAAATCTTTAGACATTGTACAGTTTCTGTTTCTCCATTTTTTGTTATGCATTAACATTGGATGCTGCCAGTTTGTGCTGCACAGAAATATACCAAGGGGCAGATCAAGGTGGGGTTTGGATGAAACTGCATGAAGTCACATCAATAGCACAGGTCAAATTGGAATCCAATATAGAAATTAATGCTTTGGGACCACTCAAATGTGTCATAAAATCTATAGTTTTTATATTCCTCGGTTGTTCCACTGACTGCACTGCATGTAAATATATTAAAGTTGTATATAAATTACATTTTCAATCCCCTATATAATGCACGAATGCAGTACAAGCAAATGTTACTTAAATGTACTTTGCTATGTTAGAAGTATTTAAAAAATATTTTTAAGAGTTAGCATGGAGAGGATTGGTGCAAAGTTTATTGGATGATAAAAGTGCCTCAGCCCCCAAACTTCAACTTGTGTATTGCTGCAAGTCAGCGACATCATCCAAGCCCCAGGAGCCTCCAGCTCAATCTTGATGGATCCCTGTCTTGCTGACCCCAATACTGTTCTTCATCTTGTGTTGTCACAACACCCTGCTACCTTGATTCACTCTTGGTCGTTGGCTAGGTTTTGGATTTATTACTTTCGAGGCCGAACAATCAGTGGACCAGGCTGTCAACATGCATTTTCACGACATCATGGGCAAAAAAGTGTGTAGTTGTAGTTTTATTTTACCCTCAAGATCAAACAGAGGCTTGGGCGACGGGAAGCATTGTTTGGCGCTGTTACCTTTGGAGTTACAGCTCTTATTTCCAGGGGCCACCAATGAGGTTGGTTACTCTTTCATGAAGGCCTAAAGCTCCTGTAAACTTCATGTGATAATGACACGGCTGAAGATTACGGAAATGTGGTACTCCAAATATTTTCCTAAAGATCAGGGCACAATTTTTTTATTTTCTTGGCTGCAACCTTTCAATGGCCTGATTGGCCTTGTACTTGTTGCAAAAAAGACTTGGTCTCCCCTCTGAAATATTATGTACAACTCCTGTAGTCGCCCAAGGCTTTGTTTATTTTGACCTCTCCTTTAGGTTGTTAAAGATATTCCATATCTTACTTCAAATAAAATACTTACTCTGGCATTTGAGATTCAAGTTGCCAGTTTTGGAGCATATAATGGTAGATAAGCAGGGGTGAAAGTAGATTTTTATTTCTTCCCGGTACGGGATCTCATGTGTTTGCAGGCGATTACGAGGGCCTGATCATAGAATTATGTATAGAATCCCTATTCATTTAATAGGATCTCTAATTTTACTAAATTAATGTATAACCTTTTCATGTAGCATAAACACAACCAGTCATGATGTTTTCAATCTGATTGTCAAACATATAGAAATGACTATAAAATAAATAATTAAAATACTGAGTTATTGTATAGAAAACAATTGGGAAATTATATTATTTTATGGTAATTGTTGCTCAGAGAGAGATTTTGTTTGACAATCGTACAAAAAAAAAAATTAAGTGTAAAAATTGACAGCCCTGTTTTCAATACCTTTCAATAATTCACCTTGTAGTTTTACTTCCACTGGTCCTGGGGCCCTAGTTAAGGTCATCGGCTTCATGAACTTTACCCAGTACCAGGACATTTTATCGAAAAACTTGGTTGCCTCTTCCAGGAGACTGAAACTTGTCCGCAAGTGGATCTTCTGGCAAGACATTAACCCCAAGCGCACATGAAGAAATTGTTAATTGGCTCTGTGCTGTTATCCTCGCAAGGTGAGGTATTGAGAGAAAAAAGGGGTGTCATATATTTTGACCTCTACCTTTTTGTGAGGAAAAAAAGTATGACTTGTTCAACTATATCTATTTCTCTGGGCAATTGTATTAGTATAAACAAATGGTTTAAAAAAAATACAAAATAGCTCAGTATTATAATTGCTAATCTGTATCAAGGGTGTCAATCAAATCGAACCCCACTGTACATAAAAAATGATATCCACAAGTTCATCAGACTCGGGAAGAAAATGATAAAGGGCCACATAGCCAAAAGGAAGGATGATAAAGGGCCACATAGCCAAAAGGAAGGATGATAAAGGGCCACATAGCCAAAAGGAAGGATGATAAAGGGCCACATAGCCAAAAGGAAGGATGATAAAGGGCCACATAGCCAAAAGGAAGGATGATAAAGGGCCACATAGCCAAAAGGAAGGATGATAAAGGGCCACATAGCCAAAAGGAAGGATGATAAAGGGCCACATAGCCAAAAGGAAGGATGATAAAGGGCCACATAGCCAAAAGGAAGGATGATAAAGGGCCACATAGCCAAAAGGAAGGATGATGATAATAAAGGGCCACTGCCAAACTATCCCTTTAAAACACCAAAAATGTAATGACATTAAGCTATCATTATGCCTACACTTGTAGCGTGAATTGATGTCTACTGCTTTCTGCGAGTGTCAGTCTCAGCCAGTCATCTGCCGTATAAAAATGTCAGTGTTGTCGTTGAACCACCGCATTTGCATCGTAGGCCTGTATACCACCCATTTTCAAGTCCGTTCGCTAATTTTTCATCCGGCTGACATGCGGTTATGATAAATGTTGTAAAAGCCTACAGTTTTCTTGACATTTTGTTTTAATTATTGTGATAGGCTCATGTTTTACCGGTACGGTGTAAATCCACTTTCTTTTGCCGGGAAGATGTACTGGCTTACTTTCACCCCTGGAGATAAGTGTGTATTTTACCACAAAGAAATCACCTAAAGGATTGGTCTTGTTCAGTTATTTTTTTTCTTATTTTGTTGGCAGGTCACTTACTTTTTGAGCTATTTGATATATTTCCTATTCAACTTGTTAAAAAGTGAAACAACCTCAATTAAGTGACCTCAGTTTAAGAATCTCCATACTGTGTTGATCAATTCTGACAACCAAAATGGGTGGGTCTTTTTCAAGGGCGAGTTGAAGCCCCTATTCATTCACTACTTTCTCCCAATGGAGATTTCTTAGCAAATTGGGTGCCTAAAGCCACAGTTCTGTGATACCAGCAGAGTTTTTAAATTTGTATTTATTTATGTCCAGTCATTCATCATTTATAGTTTTAACAAAACACTTTAGCTTAACTACTTCTGAGACATCCTCTCTTACAGAAGTAATTATCTTGACAAAATACATTTTAAACATTTGGAAAAAATTTAGTTCAGCGCTCCGATTTCCCCCCCCCCCCCCCCCCCAAACGAGGATACATAACGTCTTTTATTGAAAGAGAACATTAAATGTCCACACGGACATTTTTCACTTATTTACAAATGTTTCATAGTTTAACCCATTCTGACCTCGTTAAATGTACAAACTAAAGCCATGTCTGTTCATGATTGATGTATGAGACCCTACCTACATTGTGCTGTACTCATACCGACTCTCCTTGACTTTGTCTTGATTTCCAGCAGGAATTGGGGCTCGGCTTGAGATATTTTTCTTGAGTTGACATTACCTTAGGCTGGGACTTAGGGGAATAAAAGTGATAAAATTAGAAAGTGGAGCACATCAAACTGTGGCACAAATCCCAGGTCTGCTGTTGGGGAGTGTACCGAAGTCGTGGTATCCATCACTCCAGCCGCGATGCCCGAGGGAGAGGACCCAGGTATCTGCGCTATAGGCTAGGCGGGGGGCACTCATGGAAACGTGCCTGTAATTAGGTCAACAGAGAAGAAAGGAGAGCCAAAGAAAGTAGCACCACCTTAAAGCAGGGGAAGAATTGCGATTCGTTTTTCTCATGCAAGGTGACCTCAATAACTCAACCTCTATAGAGCCTAGTCTATTTCTATCTAGTCTCCCCCTTAGTTTTAAACCCATTTTTCGCTCTGGTAAACTGCTGGTATCTGTTGCTGGCTAGCTACAGCAAGTGACGCTACAATTATTTTGGGGGGGGCAGATAATGGCTGGTAGCCTCACAAACCATCTGGCATGTTAAAAGAACAGGTTTTCAACCTCATTGAACGTTAGACTAGTCCAATACCAGGTACTTCTATTATTTCTGAGATGAGCAAATCAGATGGGTATTAGTCAATTAAGCAACATTGCAATTTTCTCCATTATCTGACACAGTATGAAGATTCATTTCTATATTGACTTATGACTATCCATTTCTATTGTCTGCATGTTGTACCTCTTATTCTGATAGATATGATACACATTTCTTTCTACATCCATTTCCCTCTGAAATTCTACTCCAAGTTAAACATAATTGAGATTATTTAAGCGTTAGCCCGGGAAAGGTAAGTCTTGACCTTCCATTAGATGTTTTTATAAAAATGAAAGGGCATATAAAAACAGTAAATAGGAATTCTATGTTTCTCAGGTAGACCAGTTGTACTGTAGTTTTCTTGACGTTTTTAGCACCATTTTAAATCAATTGCATAAAAATGATGTATCAAAACCTTATTGTGACTGAAATACCTGAGAAACATATTGTTAAGCAACTTTTTATCTGTATTAGGCAGCAGTGTTGGCTCAGATAAGATGTAAAACTGAAACCCTCTCAAGCTGATATGTTAAAGATAAATATTAGTAATGGGTGGGTTTAGATAAGGAAGGGATTTTGAAGATAAATTACTGGTCTTGCAATGTGTGCCCTCCTTGTCCTTTGTCCAGGTGGAAGTGAAAAAGGCTGAACCTCGGGACAGCAACGCTCCTGGCCAGCTTGGACCTAACCAATGGGGACCCAGAGGCATCCTGAGTGCAGCCAATGGTTGGTCGGCACAGCCTGCCCAGGGCTGGCAGCAGAGTTATGGGCCTCCGGGTGAGTGGGAGACCAGCCAGGCACGGCTCGATCTCTCAGACCAGGAACATGACATTATTTTATAACTAGAAGAAAGATAGCATTGGAAACTGTTACAATGTCCGATGCCTTATGTTATAACAATAACATTGTATTTCTGGGTCAGCACTGAAATGTAACTTTTAGGAATGGTCAACTTACTGACAACAGTACCACAGTTACCAATTACATATTGCGAGATTGGTTTTGTGCCAGCATAAATAAACTGTCAACTATTTTCTCTTTGAAGGAGTTTGGGTGTCTACAGGCCAGCCCTTGGGTATGTTTTGTCCTTGAATCACATGAACATTTCAGATATCTCACTAACTTGCTTCTTTAAATAGTAAATAGTCTTGTGTGACAGTTAACTTATCAAGAAAGTATTGTGACATAGACATTGCCTTGCACTTTGTATTTTCCATATTGACCAATTAGTTATTGTCCGTTAAGAACCAGTGTTATCACGGTGTCAGCTGTAATGGCTGAGGTCACTCTGCTCATTTCCCTCTCAAGACAGATAATGGGCTTAATGATTCTTACCTCCCTTCACCCTTGCTTGTCATGTATCATACAACCAACCCCCAAACAATCTCAGCGGTGTTCCTGTATCTTAGGTCAAGCAAGTGCTATTGTAGCTTTAATTCTCGAGTTCTAGAATGCACCACATTCATAAACAAGTTTTATTTTTGTTATTTTTGACACGGTTCTCCCCATGTTGAAAATATTGTCTAATATGCAGTGTCTGCTGACAGTGGGTTTCATCTAGGGTATATCTGGGACTGAACATGTAGCAATAGACACCTGTCATCATGTGTGTATGTATATACGTAACTATACGTTGTGTTCTGTCTCAGGTGGGTACGGGCCCCCTTTATCTGCGGGTCGTGGAGCTCCCGCACAGCCCCCCTCGCCATTCAACGCATTCCTCGTCACAGCGGCCCCGGCGGGGGGGTTTGGGGCACCTCAGGCCTACGCTCAACAGGGATACAGTACACCACCTCAGTTTGGTCAGTAGCTGTGCTGTATTGTATTGTCTTTTTTTTGTTGTGTGTTTCCATCTACGTACATTATTTTGTTTTCATATCGTAAATATTGTGATTAACAATATTATGGGCCAAAATACAATTGCAGTGTTTTGCTTTGTTAAAAACGTATACACACATTTACAAATACCTCTTAAGTAACTCTGAAAGGTCAGTGTGAGTTTCATATGCAGGCATTGATGAAAGTCAGCTAAATCAGAAAATGAAGGAGGAAAATCATTGTACTTTCACTGCCAGCTTTGTCTTGAATAAATTGATAGCAGGTCTGCAACACCAACAGTAACACACACGTTTATGGTTCTGAAATATATTTTAATGTCGTCTTCACAAGAACGTTAATATAGTCTTCACAATATATTATTTTATATTGGCAATATATTATAATATCCTAATATCGCTCAACCCTAATGCCTAGGGTTAATGACTAGGGTTGCAGCTCCTACTACAATAATCATGTTATGTTTCTTTTGATTATGATAACCTGTATGAGACATTAACATTTTATCATTGATAGTTCAGAATGTACAACATTATAATGATTCTTCCATCTGGCACTGGTTTAGGGTACAGTTTTGGCACGCCTCATGGTGACCAGTATGCACCACAAGGAGTGCCGCCCCCGCCCACGACTCCAGGAACAGGGCCGCTAGGGTTTGCTCCAGCCACCACACCTACTCAGGACATGAGCAAAGCACCCACGGGACAGCCGGACTTCCCTTACAGCCAGTATGGTAAGTAGAGCCTCCATGAAGTCCTCAGCCCCGCCCTCAACCCTACTGTTATTATGGCCTGTACTGGATGGATCCATTATATTTTGGATGCTTTATTGGGTCAACAACCGCTCCCTTGCCAAAGCTCATTACTGCAACCCTCAAACAAGCAGGAGCTTGCCTTTTGGTACAATTTAGCTTTAATGGCATCACATGCATACACACGCTTGCATACATACCCTCCAGGCCATGGAGATCCTATAGAAGTCCCACCCATACACAGGACTCTTCAGTGCCACCCGTTTCAGCATTTTTCCAGGTGGGGCTGGGGAATAATGGGGATGGCTAACCCATGGTAGGTTTGAATTAGATCATCCTGCCTCTCAATGTTTTTGAGAGGAGTTTGAATGCCCACCAAACTGCAGATAAACCAGGTAGATATTTTACTGGCAAAAGTGACAGGCAGTTAGGCCAACTGTTCCCTTTTTGTCACTGACTTGGTTGGCTTTTCTCTCCTGGCATGAGCTCGGGTGTCGATGGATCCTGCATGTTATTTTTCTCTTGAGCGTAATTGGCCTGAAACCAATATTTTCCTACTAACAGATTACAGCTGTTATGGGAAGACTCAATGCAATACATCATTATGAAATGTATCAGGATTTTTTCAGTTACTCTCCAATTATACTTATTGTACCAATAAATCCAGCATTGTCATCAATTGCGGGGCTTTTGCACAAGGTCTCTCCCTCTTTAATCAAAATACATTGGTAAATCCTTGCTGTTTGGAAGGTTAATTTATGTAGCCTAGTTAGTTAATTCTGTGTTCCCCCTCATTTCCTACTGGCATTTATCCTTCGTAAACAAAATACAATGGGGAGACAGACTTGGATATATTGCTTTGTTAATATCTCTTAGTGTATAGCTCTTCAAGACTGTGTACACTCAGTGGCCAGTTTATTAGGTACATCCATCTAGTACTGGGTCTGTCCCCTCTTTGCCTCCAGAACAGCCATATTCTTTGGGGCATGGATTCTACAAGGTGTGGCGTTCAAATGTGGTTCAATTGGTAACAAGGGACCTAACGTGTGTCAGGAAACATTCCCCACAACATTACACCACCACCAGCTGTACTGTTGACACCAGGCATTATGGGGCCATGGACTCATGCTGCTTACGCCAAATCCTGACCGCCATCAGCATGGCGCAACGGGAACCGGGATTCGTCGGACCAGGCAACGTTTTTCCACTCCTCAATTGTCCGATGTTGGTGATCACGTGCCCACTGTAGCCGCTTCTTCTTGTTTTTAGCTGATAGGATTGGAACCCGATGTGGTCGTCTGCTGCAACAGCCCATCCATGACAAGGACTAACAAGTTGTGTGTTCCGAGATGCTCTTCTGCACTTGTACTGTTCCATTATTTGTCTGTTTGTGGCCCGCCTGTTAGCTTGCATGATTCTTGCCATTCTCCTTCGACCTCTCTTATCAAGGAGCTGTTTTTGTCCACAGGACTGACGCTGACTGGATGTTTTCTTGTTTGTCGCACTATTATTGGTAAACCTTAGACACTGTGGTGCGTGAAAAGCCATAGGGGGCGGCCGCTTCTGAGATACTGGCACCAATGATCATGCCACGCCCAAAGTCGCTTAGGTCACTCATTTTGCTCAATCGAACAGTAACTGAATGCCTCGATGCCTGTCTGCCTGCTTTATATAGCAAGCCACAGCCACGTGACTCACTGTCTGTAGGAGCAAACCATTTTTGTGAACAGGGTGGTGTACCTAATAAACTGGTCACTGTGTGTGTATATCTATATTCTACCATAATTTATATTTGACTATATAAATTGTATATTTCCCTGTAACTGTCAGGTGTGAGATTTCCATCTTGTTCGGTGTTTCATGCTTGTGCTTTGCATACCCATCCTGCTCTTAACCATTAGCGTCAGCCGCCTGATTTTAGAATAATTTAGTACAGTAACCATAGCCACAGGCAGCAAAGGGCATTAGCAAGTAGCCCATCCACCCCATGTGTTTCTAATTCAAGGTGTATGTGATTTAGCAGGAGTCTCACAGCAGTCAGAGAGAGTGTAATAAGGATGTGTGCACTGATTTTTAGCAGGAGTCTCACAGCAGTCAGAGAGAGTGTAATAAGGATGTGTGCACTGATTTTAGCAGGAGTCTCACAGCAGTCAGAGAGAGTGTAATAAGTGTTAATTTAAGCCAAGCCCCAGGTGGCAGGTCTAAGAAGGGGACAATTTTAAAGTAAAGTAGACTCTTTATCTGGGTTCAGTCAACGTAGTCTCCTCGTCTCCCTGATAGGCCTGGGTAACTACCCTCAGGAGCCCTCTTCCTACGGACCAACGCGTCCTTCTCACAGTAATGGTCAGGATGTGCAGGGAGGAAGTAGTGCAGGTAGGTGTGAGCATTGTCTTTTCCAACCACCAAAAGTACAGTTCGGTACATAGACATATAACTGCAACTTTAATGTTCCCTTGCATACTTTTCCCCTGCATGTACTTTGGTATGTTTGTGCATACAAAGTACATACTCCTAGACCAGTGGTAGTCACACTTTTTCAGCGGGCACCTCATTTTTTTCCACCAGAATTTCTGGGGACGCAATGTTTTCCCCAAGAATTTCTCACGACCACACCCCAAATAACGACACAGCCTTAAAATGGTTAACGTTAAAATTTTACATCAACAAATAATCTTACATTCGTTTTCATATCTTATCAAAATGAAAATAAACCAATAAATACATTTTCTAATTCCTTCTCAAAAACATTTGTATATTGTCCCATACAATAATCTCTACACCTGACCTTTTGTTCCCCCACGACCCGACTTCGAATACCACTGTTCTAGAGTATACTAAAATACAGCTACAGTATTCATTGACTTGAGGTTGAGTTCTTTTTGTCCATATCTCAAGGTATGAATATTCCATCTAACAGTGTTACACATCTCATTTCCTGTAGTAGCTGTAGTTTGTTATACTAACAACACCTGCGTCCTCACTTTGTCCACTCTCTCTGCATAGCTTTGCTGTTAAAAAGGGGATGATCTAATTGGCAAAATGCGTTCGTGGTGTACTATGTTCAACATGGTTTACTTTTTCTCTTGCTCTCTGTTATTTTGCTCTGTTATTCAATGTGATGGCAGTCAATTCACTTGTTGTTTTTCATATGCCATCTCCTTATGACAGCTAAAAGAATGATGATAATCTAAGGGACTTTTGTATGAAGAAAAAATAACTTCTGGCTGGTGAACGAATACCCAATTTATATTTGATTTCTTTGGTTATATTAGCCCCTCTGCTATTAGCTTTTCTTAATTCTTTCTTCCAGCCTTGTATTATACCATTTATATTGTTTCATTTCATAAATGTTTTTGTTATTCTGTACTGTCCGACATGAGTTGGAACTGTTCAGACCTGTCTTCACTGAATGTCTATGCAGTTCCCTGCTTCTCTGACTACAGTGGATTGCAGGGAGATGGTGCCATCCAGTGTCTGGAAAAAGAACGTGTGTGCTTGTGTGACTGAAAACTGATTAAGTATTTGTTATACTGTTTTCCTTTTGTTTATGCCTTTCACAAGAGTTCAGATTACATCTTTGAATCCTCAATTATAAGTCAATTGATTTACACTGGAAGCGCTCATTCCTAATTGGCTAACCAAACTCTGAATGTAGGTTCATGGAGGCTCACGATGGAAGGAATACAATATTTAACATGAACATTAGAAGGCCCTGAAACTATGATCAATGTATTTATTATAGGTCAAATAAGGGACTTTCACTTAATACCATTTACGATCCTGATAATGAACCTCTCTTCCCTGTTCTCCACCTACCCACCCTCACAGGTTATGGTCAGGACCTGAGTGGGTTTGGCCATACTTTCGCAGACCCCAGCCAGCAGACTGCCTCTTACGGGGCACCAACAGCACAACCGGCAGTGGGACCCCAGGCTGCCGCAGCCGTTTTTGCTCGTGTACAGAATCACAACGTAACGGGCTTCCATCCATACCGGCGCTGAGCGTCTCCAACCGCCACAGCTCTCAGTTCTAAAGTCAGGGAAATGTGTTCTGGTGATAAGCAAAACTGGATTTCTGGATTGATGTTTTTTGGGACACAAATACACACAATTTGAGAAAAAGTGAACTCATAAAACCAGGGATTCCAATTACTTCTGTTACAATGTCACTTGATGTAAAAGTTGATGTAAGACTTTTGCATAACCTGTTGAAATGAAATAACCTTTGTTTCTCCCCCCATGTTTTATAGTAGGACTTAACTACTTTGCAATAGGTTTTGATTTTCTGGTCAAACAATAGCACAGAGATTGGAAAAATTATATATATATATATGGATATGTATATTTATGCTGGATACAGAAATGAAAACAGGGTCTCAAGTTTCCTCAGCTTTAAATTCTAGGGAAAATGTTTTTATTTTTCATTTGGTGGATTTTGTTTACTTTCTGAGCCTTTATTTTAAAGTTTGTTTAAAATGGAAAAAATGAATATATATATATTATACACAATCTGTGCAATTTTTTAAAGACAATTTTGTACTAAAAATGTACACTTTGCTTGTTTTTTATTTAAAGATGTAGACTTCCCTCAGGTGGCTGTTTGAGTGCATTTTTCACTTATGCAAAAAGAAAGGAACTTATTTCAAATAAAAGATATCCTGCCGCTGGTTGCTGTCCTGCATCTTGGCCATCAATGCTTCAACTTAAATGTTACTAAATATGTTTGAGTATAACTACTAGGGATTGGTTAAGACTACCGGATTCTTCCATCAACTCATTGGCCTTGTGGTTAGTGTTGCCACCCTGAGATTGGAAGTTTGTGAATTTGATCCCCGGCCAAGTCATACCGAAGACTGTAAAAATGGGACCGTTTCTTCTCTGCTTGGCACTTAGCTTCTTGCCCTATGAGCTGTTCCGGCTTGGACAAGCCAAGGCTACTTACTCATGCTCTACCGTACCTGTACTACACTAAAATGACTAAAACCATTTAAAAGAAAATTAGATTAACACCACGCTATGTGGTCTTTTAAGTTGTACAAATTACTTACTAGGCCAGATAATAGCCTCGTTTCCCCAAAACCTGACAATATCATGCATTTAAACTGCTGAGTCCTCTGGAAGTGAATGATTTGGATAGACAATCATCAGTAGATGGCATACTAGTGCTAAAAATAATTATCTAGTATCACCATGTACTGTATGTTTAGTATCAGCTTGGATTGAATACCAAGTTGCTTACACCTATCAAATTATTTTGTATTTACATGAATCATGAAGGTGTAGGAGCTGTGTTGTTTCTGGACAGGGCCACATTCTGGGCAAAAAACATCCATGGAAATGTTCAAGGGTTAAATACAGTGGAATTATAATGTACCAGGTTTCACTTACTATATCAACTAAAACCTGAATGTTCTGTCACACCCAATCAGGTTGGCCCCCCTACTTTATCAAAAATATATGTCAATGGTTCTCTCCCAAGGTAATGCCAATAGGCTTTAGCTCAGTGGGCTAACAATTCTTTGTTGTGCAGATGACACATTTTCAAACCCAGTTGGTCTCATGCTTAGACCATGGAATAGCCATCATGAAATATTATTTTACCTATTTATTTATTTTACCTTTATTTAGCTAGGCAAGTCAGTTAAGAACAAATTCTTATTTTCAATGACGGCCTAGGAACAGTGGGTTAACTGCCTGTTCAGGGGCAGAACGACATATTTGTACCTTGTAAGCTAGGGGGTTTGAACTTACAACCTTCCGGATTACTAGTCCAACGCTCTAACCACTAGGCCCCACCTATCATTAGCCTAACTACATTATCATGGCACAGAACCTTTGGGTGACTTTTTTTTCTCTTAAGAAATTCAAAGGGCAGTTTTCCCACGGGTGCTCTAGTTCCAGCTTTGTAATTTTTGGTTTGGTTGTAAAATCTATACTGAAAAATATACATGCAACAATTTCAAAGATTCTACTGAGTTACTGTTCATACAGTAAGGAAATCAGTACATTTGAAAAAATTCATTAGGCCCTAATCTATGGATTTCACATGACTGGGGATACAAATATGCATCTGTTGGTCACAGCTTCCTTTAAAAAAAAGTAGGGGTGTGGATCAGAAAACCAGTGAGTATCTGGTGACCACCATTTGCCTCATGCAGCAGTACATCTTCACATATAGTTAATCAGGGTGTTGATTGTGGCCTGTGGAATGTTGTCGCACTCTTCAATGGCTGTGTGAAGTTGCTGGATATTGGCGGGAACTGGAACATGCTGTTGTACACATCGATCCAGCACACACCAAACATGCTCAATTGATGGCAGTCTTGTGAGTATGCAGGTCATGGAAGAACTGGGACAGTTTTAGCTTCTAGAAATTGTGTACAGATCCTTGTGACGTGCATTATCATGCTGAAACACGAGGTGATGGCGGAGGATAAATGGCACAGCAATAGGTCTCAGGATATTGTCACGGTATTTCTGCATTCAAATTACCATTGTTCATTGTCGGTAACTTATGCCTGCCCATACCATAACCCCACCACTACTATGGGGCACTCTGTTCACAACGCAAACTGCTCGCCCACACAACGCCGTTCACATCTGCAGTTGTGAGGCCAGTTGCACTTACTGCCAAATTCTCTTAAATGACTTTGGGAGGCAGCTTATGGTTGAGAAATGAATGAACATTTCCTGCAGTCAGCATGCCAATTGCAGTCCCTCAAAACTTGAGACATCTGTGGCATTGTGTGACAAAACTGCACATTTTAGAGTGGCCTTTTATTATCTCCAGCACAAGGTGCACCTGTAATGATCATGCTGTTTAATCAGCTTCTCGATATGCCACAGCTGTCAGGTGTCACGCCTTGGTCATTGTATCTTGTGTTTTTGTTATATGTTTGGGTAGGCCAGGGTGTGACATGGGTTTATATGTTGTATTTCGTATTGGGGTTTGTATTAATTGGGATTGTGTATGATTAGGGGTGTGTCTAGTTAGGCTTGGCTGCCTGAGGCGATTCCCAATTGGAGTCAGGTGATTCTCGTCTCGGATTGGGAACCGTATTTAGGTAGCCTGAGTGCGCGTTGTATTTTGTGGGTGATTGTACCTGTCTCTGTGTTAGTCACCAGATAGGCTGTAATTAGGTCACGTTCCGTTTGTTGTTTTCGTCTTCAGTTATTTCATGTACCGCATTTATCTTCATTAAAGTCATGAGTAACCTACGCGCTGCATTTTGGTCTGACTCTCTTCATACAACAGACGAACGACGTTACATCGGGTGGTTGGATTATCTTGGCAAAGGAGTAATGCTCACAAACAGGGATGTAACAAATTTGTGCACACAATTTGAGATAAGAATATGCTTTTTGTTCATGTGGAAAATTTCTGGGATCTTTTATTTCAGGTCATGAGACAAACACTTTTACGTGTTGTGTTTATATTTTTGTTCATTGACTATATTATCAAAGATGGTGGATAAATTAAAATGCGCATGCTTCAAGGGGTCAAAAGTCTGGGTCTTGTGATTATGTGTGGCCAGATAGTTCGTAACAATAGCTAGGTTTCCATCCAATTGGCAAAAGATTTTCATGCGAATATTCAAAAATCTGCTGGTGGAAAAATTTGAATTTTCCCACCAGTGGTGTTTCCAACAAACGGATTTGTTGCTTTTAGAAATTATTGCTTGATGACATGGTGTAACCAAAATGTACTTTTTCGTGTTCATGTACCGAATAAAAATCTAAAGTTAATTGTTTGCATCTGATTTTCACCTCTACGGATAGTTTTGCCACAAACGGTTGCGTTAAATAGCAAATGTGCCTACTCTGGTTTTACGTTCGCTCTAGCCAACGGCTCGCAGATACGGTGCAGGGAGGCTAGTTTACATGATGACATTATTATGGATAAGAGCGAGAATATTTTTATTTGTCAAGCAGTCAAGCATCCATCACGTCACCAGAATAAGAACCTCAATATTTATTGGAAATTGTATCAAGCTCATCATCGTGCACGTTCACCACCCCAATGTATTTAATCTGCAGCCTAATAAACGGCATGGTTTCAAGAGTCGCAGTGGGAGGCCACACACCATACCATCACGTGACTACAAGTTTACTTCAATATGATGGTTATATTATGCCAATATTTGCGCATAAAGGCAGAATTCTCATATAATTAATTACCGACACAAAAAGATCCCACCATGTCAAACGAACAAATTGTGTCGGCATTTATACAATTTTACCGAAACTTCCTATTTCCATCACAGCTGTCATGACAGTGTTATTTTAGCGTTATTTAACTAGGCAAGTCAGTTAATAACAAATTCTTATTTACAATGACGGCCTACACAGACCAAACCCTAACGCTGGACCAATTGTGTGCCACCATATTGGACTCCCAATCATGGCCGGTTGTGATACAGCCTGGAATCGAACCAGGGACTGTAGTGACACCTCTAGCACAGAGATGCAGTGCCTTAGACCGCTTCGCCACTCGGATGCCCGGTATGACTTTTCTTGCATAACAATTGAGTGGAAACGTGGTTAATGACAAAAAGATGCCATATAGGGTATCATTGGTGGATCGTTTAAGCTAGTTAGGGGTTCAAGCAGCGAAGCTGGTGAAACCCTATTGTTTTTGTTCCGGTTCATTCTTCTTTTTAATCTTCTTCTGTAAAGCCGAAATTCACATGCACATTTTCGTGAGAAGGTAAGTCCCAGGAGGGTGCAACCTGGCATGATGGTAAAGGGCCAAAAGCCACACCCTCCCATGCAATACCATGACAATTGACAACATGGTAGGCCAAAAACAAGCGATTGAAAATGCAAACTTTGAAAGGCCATGCCCCTAACCCTGTGTGACCTAGTCATAAAATGTGGTACGTACTGTGGGTCCATCTCCTCACAAGGAACAAATTTGCCTCAAGAACCCACAAGGTTCACCATGAAGCATTTTCCACCATTTAGAATTTTCAGAAAAACAGTTCAAATGCTACTCCTCTTCCACCAAATGACCGATCTTCACGAAACTTGATATATGGTATCTATGGACCAAGGTCTGTAAACACATCCCGGATAGTATGTCAAACAACATGACCAATAAACATTCACGTGGGTGCGGTCTGTCACATAAATGCATACACTGTAAATCAGCCACAGATATTCGTATGTTTAATGAAATGTGGTACATATGCAAGCACATTCATATCTGCCACACACACGTTGGGCACATTTTTATATCTCTTGATCTGATGAAATTTGGCACAAATGTCTAGCTAACCTGTAAAATAGGGTTGCGTTTGGTCACATTGTGACGCTGTTGGACAGGAAAAAACATTCACTCAAGCATGTTGCCTCATAGCAGCCATATTGTTTCAACTAGAATCTTGGACAATAGTGTGTTTAAAGATGTTCATCCATAGATGCTATGTACCAAATGTGTTGCCAATCGGTCGAGCGATTCTGGAGGTGAAAACGTTTAAAGTAGTTAACAGCATTGAAAATAGTCCAAAATACATCAAAAGCATATTATTTTGCAGGGTCAGTATGATTTTGAGTTCTGATGTATCGTTTGTATGTTGAGTTCTGAAATTTGGCAAGTGTGGTAAACAGTACAGAAGTAGCTCATCCGAAGGCAATATGTCTAATTTTACACTGTTTGAGCTAGAATCATGAAAATCAGTACATAGGTCATTCTCACAAGGAACACATTTGTCTGTAGGACCCATTAAGTCGACCATGATGGATTTTTACGCCACTTAAAATGGCACTCCTCTGGCATCGAATGACCGATCTGCACAAAACTTGATACGTGGCATCTATGGACCAAGATCTCTCAACGCAATATTTTCCAGATTTATACCAAAAACAAAATGGCCGTTATTGACTAATAAACATTAATGTGGGTGTGGTCTCGCACATAAATGCCTATAAATCACTCACGTTTGGTACACATGTTGCAAACAGTGTCAACACTCAACACATGCAAGCACCTTTAGATCGACCACACGGTGGTGCTATAACGGGTACAAATTTGATGTCTTGATCTGTTTGACTCAATGATATGACTCTAACTAACCTGTAAAGTGTGGCTGAGTTTGGCCACATTGTGGCGCTGTCGGAAAGGGAAAACCATTCATACAAACTCATTGGCTCATAGCGACCAAATTGTTTTAGCTAGATTATTGGAAAATGTGTTTGAAGGTGTTCATCCATACATACTATAGACCAAATTTGGTGGCAATCGGTCAAGTGGTTCTGTAGAAGACGTTTAAAGTAATCAACGTCATGATTTCAACTGCTGATAATTGTCAAATCAACTCAAATAATGTTATTTGTCAAATACGCCGTGAAATGCTTACTTACAAGCCCTTAACCAACAATGCAGTTTTTAGAAAAATAAGAATTATGAAGAATACTTACTAAATAAACTAAAGTAAAAAATAAAAGAGCAACAATAAAATAACAATAACAAGGCAATATACAGGGGGTACCGGTACCGAGTCAAGGTGCGGGGGCACAGGTTAGTTGAGGGAATTGAGGTAATATTTACAGTACGTATAGGTAGGGGTAAAGTGACTATGCGTAGATAATAGATAATAAGCAGTGAGTAGCAGCATTGTAAAAAAGGGGGTGGTGTCAATGCAAATAGTCCGGGTAGCCATTTGATTAGCTGTTCAGCAGTCTTATGGCTGGGGGTAGAAAGCCTTATGGACCTAGACTTGGCGCTCCGGGACCACTTGCCGTATGGTAGCAGAGAGAACAGTCTATTACTAGGGTGGCTGGAGTCTTTGGCAATTTTTAGGGCCTTCCTCTGATACTGCCTGGTAAAGAGGTCCTGGATGGCAGGAAGCTTGGCCCCAGTTATGTACTGGGCCGTACAGACTACCCTCTGTAGTACCTTGCGGTCGGAGGCCAAGCAGTTTCCATACTATTCAGGATGCTCTCGATGGTGCAGCTGTATAACTTTTTGAGAATCTGAAGATCCATGTCAAACCTTTTCATTCTCCTCAGACGGTATAGGCATTGTCGTGCCATCTTCACGACTGTCTTGGTGTGTTTGGACCATGATAGTTTATTGGTGATCTGGACACCAAGAAATTTGAAGCTCTCAACCTGCTCCACTACAGCACTGTTGATGAGAATGGGGGTGTGCTCGGTCCTCCTTTTCCTGTGGTCCACAATCATCTCCTTTGTCTTGCTCACGTCGAGGGAGAGGTTGTTGTCCTGGCACCACACTTCCAGGTCTCTGACCTCATCCCTATAGGCTGTATCATCGTTGCCGGTACTTCCTGCTTTAGTTTTTGCTTGTAAGCAGGAATCAGGAGGATAGAATTATGGTCAGATTTGCCAACTGGAGGGCGAGGGAGAGCTTTGTATGCATCTCTGTGTGTCGAATAAAGGTGGTCTAGAGTGTTTTTTCCCTCTTTTTGCACATGTAACATACTGGTTGGTAGAAATGAGGTCAAACAGATTTAATTTTCCCTGTATTAAGGTCCCCGGCCACTAGGAGTGCCGCCTGGCTTTATACAGCTTCTTGGGTGTGGTCTTAGTACCAGCATTGGTTTGTGGTGGTAAATACACAGCTTCGAAATCTCTCTTGGTAAATAGTGTGGTCTACAGCTTATCATGAGATACCCTTCCTCAGCTGAGCAAAACCTCGAGACCGCCACCCATTGTCTTACCAGAGGCAGCTGTTCTGTCTTGTCGATGCACGGAGAAAACAGCCAAATGTATATTATCCATGTTGTCGTTCAGCCACGACTCGGTGAAACACAAGATATTTCCGTTTTTAATGTCCTGTTGGTAGGATAGTCTTGAACGGTACTCATCCAGTTTATTCTCCAATGCTTGCACGTTGGCCAATAGGACAGATGGTAGAGGCGGGTTACCCACTCGCAAACTAATTCTCTTCTTTTTAAAATGTATTTTAAATTTATTTTAAATTGTACCCCTTTTTCTTCCCAATTTCGTGGTATCCAATTGTTGTAGTAGCTACTATCTTGTCTCATCGCTACAACTCCCGTACGGGCTCGGGAGAGACGAAGGTTGAAAGTCATGCGTCCTCTGATACACAACCCAACCAGCCGTACTGCTTCTTAACACAGCGCGCATCCAACCCGGAAGCCAGCCGCACCAATGTGTCAGACGGTACACCGTGCACCTAGCAAACCTGGCTAGGGCGCACTGCGCCCGGCCCGCCACAGGAGTCGCTGGTGCACGATGAGATAAGGACATGGTGGGCCCACAGCTTGAACCCTGGCTACTCTGCTTGCAGCTGTAATTTTGATCTTGTTCTTGATAGCATATCTTGTTTTGAGGTGTTTTGACTTTCGTCACCTCTATGCTAATATGGAAAATTGAAAAAATTTGTGCTAGCTAGCTAACCAACCAATAACTGTAACTATGTATTTGAGAGACAACAAGTGCTCATTGTGCAAATGTATTTGTTTTCAACAAACATTGGAGACAAAATATAGTTTATATGTTGTCAGCAATCCAAGCCAACCCTGTCTGTTTTGCCACATAACTGACGCGTGCGTAACTTTCTTTCAAGTATTTCACTAATGGGATATGCCCCCAGCGTATTCATCAGAAGCCTTTATTACACTTCGCCGGCTTTGATTGGATGGACGTCGAGACATGTGCGTCGGCGAAGAGTGTCCCTCCTACCCTATAAAAGGTCCAATGCAGCATCTCTGAGTCATTCAAACACCTCTTCTTGCTTTTCATCATAAAACTTACCTCGACACGACTGCATTTTCCAGAACTCGCTCACCGGGCGCTATTCTCGGGACTGTGTGGTGGTCACAATTTTCCTTTTCCTTCACCATAGTTAGAGGAAATTATTTGAGGGAGGAATGGGTACAGCTGTGACACTAGGGTAGCCTAGTGGTTAGAGCGTTGGACTAGTAACCGAAAGGTTGCAAGTTTGAATCCCCGAGCTGACAAGGTAAGAATCTGTCGTTCTGCCCCTGAACAGGCAGTTAACCCACTGTTCCTAGGCTGTCATTGAAAATAAGAATTTGTTCTTAACTGACTTGCCTAGTAAAATAAAGGTAAAATAAAAAATAAAAAGTTAGCTGTCTCAATGTCAAATGAGATATAGCGAAGCACCTGAGTGAGTTGGGTGCGCAATTACACAGGTACTTTCCCGAAACAGATGACACAAACAACTGGATTTGTTATCCCTTTCTTTTTTTTTCTTTAAAAATGTTACCCCCTTTTTCTCCCCAATTTCATGGTATCCAATTGTTAGTAGCTACTATCTTGTCTCATCGCTACAACTCCCGTACGGGCTCGGGAGAGACGAAGGTCGAAAGTCATGCGTCCTCCGATACACAACCCAACCAAGCCGTACTGCTTCTTAACACAGCGTGCATCCAACCCGGAAGGAAACGGAGGAAACACCGTGCACCTGGCAACCTTGGTAAGCGCACACTGCGCCCGGCCCGCCACAGGAGCCACTGGTGCGCAATGAGACAAGGATATCCCTACCGGCCAAACCCTCCCTAACCCGGACGACGCTAGGCCAATTGTGCGTCACCCCACGGACCTCCCGGTCGCGGCCGGTTACGACAGAGCCCGGGCACGAACCCAGAGTCTCTGGTGGACCTTAACCACTGCGCCAACCGGGCGGCCTGATTTGTTATCACTTTCATGCCCTGCCTCCAGTCCACTTACCGATATCTCAACAAGAGAGCCTCATCGAAATTGCAACATGCGGTACTGGGAAAATTTAATTTAATCAGAAGCCACAGCCAGATTTCTGGATTGGGCTGCGCTTAGAGTGTCCTGCCTTGGCAAATTGTGCTGTTAAGACACTGATGCCCTTTGCAATCATGTACCTACAGTGGCTTGCGAAAGTATTCACCCCCGATGGCATTTTTTTCTATTATGTTGCCTTACAACCTGCAATTAAAATAGAGTTTTGTGGGGTTTGTGTCATTTGATTTACACATCATGCCTACCACTTTGAAGATGCAAAATATGTTTTTGGGGTGAAACAAACAAGAAGACTTGAATGTGCTTAATTATTCACCCGCAAAGTCAATAATTTGTAGAGATACCGTTTGCAGCAATAACAAGTGCAAGTCTCTTGGGGTATGTCTCTATAAACTTGGCACACCTAGCCACTGGGATTTTTGCCCAATCTTCAAGGCAAAACTGCTCCAGCTTCTTCAAGTTGGATGGGTTCTGCTGGTGTACAGCAATCTTTAAGTCATACCACAGATTCTCAATTGGATTGAGGTCTGGGCTTTGACTAGGCCATTCCAAGCCATTAAGTGTTTCCCCTTAAACCACTCAAGTGTTGCTTTAGCAGTATGCTTAGGGTCATTGTCCTGCTGGTAGTTGAACCTCTGTCCCAGTCTCAAATGTCTTGAACAGTGGTCCTATAAACAGATACTCCAATCTCCGCTGTGGAGCTTTGCAGCTCTTTTAGGGTTATCTTTGGTCTTTTTTGTTGCCTCTGATTAATGCCCTCCTTGTCTGGTCCGTGAGTTTTGGTGGGCGGCCCTCTCTTGGCCAGTTTGTTGTGGTGCCATATTCTTTCCATTTTTTAAATAATGGATTTAATGGTACTCCCTGGGATGTTCAACGTTTCGGATATTTTTTTATAACCCAACTCTGACCTGTACTTCTTCACAACTTTGTCCCTGACCTGTTTGGAGAGGTCCTTGGTCTTCATGGTGCCCCTTGCTTAGTGGTGTTGCAGACTCTGGGGCCTTTCAGAACAGGTGTATATCTACTGAGATCATGTGACACTTAGATTGCACACAGGTGGACTTTATTTAACTAATTATATGACTTCTGAAGGTAATTGGTTGCACCAGATATTGTTTAGGGACGTCATAGCAAAGGGGGTGAATGCATACGCATGCACCACTTTTCTGTTGTTTCTTTTTTTAAACAAGTAATTTCTTTCCTTTCACTTAACCAATTTAGACTATTTTGTGTATGTCCAAGACATGAAATCCAAATAAAAATCAATTTAAATTACAGGTTGTAATGCAACAAAATAGGAAAAATGCCAAGGGGGGTGAATAATTTTAGCAAGGCACTGTATGTGAGAGTGGATTCTCGGCACTCTCTTGCATGAAAACGAAATACAGGCACAGACTGTGTGTGGGAAATGATTTAAGACTGAGAATCTCTCCAATACAACCCAACATTGCAGAGTTATGAGCATCCCTTCAAGCACACCCTTCTCATTAACCTGTGGTGAGTTATTCACATTTTTTTAATTAACAAATAAGGTTTCATATGTAAGATGGTTAAATAAAGAACTAAATTATTTATTATATTATTTTTGCCCTGGTCCTATATGAGCTCTTTGTCACTTTCCACAAGCTGGGTTGTGACAAAAACTCACTCATTCTTATGTTTAATAAATTTATCGTTTAGTGTGTGGCAGGCTTACAATGATAGCAAACAAAACACATTTTAGTATGTGCTGGAGGTTGAATGTTTGGAGGGGTATGGGACAATACAGTCGTAGCCAAACGTTTTGAGAATGACACAAATAAATGTTCATAAAGTCTGCTGCCTCAGTTTGTATGATGGCAATTTGCATATACTCCAGAATGTTATGAAGAGTGATCAGATGAATTGCAATTCATTGCAAAGTCCCTTTTTGCCATGCAAATGAACTGAATCCCCAAAAAACATTTCCACTGCATTTCAGCCCTGCCACAAGAGGACCATCTGACATCATGTTAGTGATTCTCTCATTAACACAGGTGTGAGTGTTGATGAGGACAAGGCTGGAGATCACTCAGTCATGCTGATTGAGTTTGAATAACAGACTGGAAGCTTCAAAAGGAAGGTGGTGCTTGGAATCATTGTTCTTCCTCTGTCAACCATGGTTACCTGCAAGGAAACACGTGCCGTCATCATTGTTTTGCACAAACAGGGCTTCACAGGCAAGGATATTGCTGGCAGTAAGATTGCACCTAAATCAACCATTTATTGGATTATCAAGAACTTCAAGGAGAGTGGTTCAATTGTTGTGAAGAAGGCTTCAGGGTGCCCAAGAAAGTCCAGCAAGTGCCAGGACTGTCTCCTAAAGTTGATTCAGCTGTGGGATTGGGGGACCACCAGTACAGAGCTTGCTCAGGAATGGCAGCAGGCAGGTATGAGTGCATCTGCATGCACAGTGAGGCAAATACTTTTGGAGGATGGCCTGGTGTCAAGAAGGGCAGCAAGGAAGCCACTTCTCTCCAGGGAAAAAGGTACAGGGATTGGACTACTGAGGACTGGGGTAAAGTCATTTTCTCTGATGAATCCCCTTTCCGATTGTTTGGGGCATCCGGAAAAAAGCTTGTACGGAGAAGACAAGGTGAGCACTACCATCAGTCCTGTGTCATGCCAACAGTAAAGCATCCTGAGACCATTCATGTGTGGCCAAGGGAGTGGGCTCACTCACAATTTTGCCTAAGAACACAGCCATGAATAAAGAATGGTACCAACACATCCTCCGAGAGCAACTTCTCCCAACCACCCAGGAAGAGTTTGGTGACGAACAATGCCTTTTCCAGCATGATGGAGCACCTTGACATAAGGCAAAAGTGATAACTAAGTGACTCGTGGAACAAAACATCAATATTTTGTTTCCATGGCCAGGAAACTCCCCAGACCTGAATCCCATTGAGAACGTGTGGTCAAACCTCAAGAGGCGGGTGGACAAACAAAACCCCACAAATTCTGACAAATTCCAAGCATTGATTATGCAAGAATGGGCTGACAGCATGCCAGGGCAGATTGCAGAGGTCTTGAAAAAGATGGGTCAACACTGCAACTATTGACTCTTTGCATCAACTTCATGTAATTGTCAATAAAAAAGCCTGTGACACTTTTGAAATGCTTGTAATTATACTTCAGTATTCCATAGTTACATCTGACAAAAATATCTAAAGACACTGAAGCAGCAAACTTTGTGGAAATTAATATGTGTCATTCTCAAAACGTTTGGCCACGACCGTAAAGAGTCTGGGAACCACTGCACTAGAGGAATGGCTACGTTCTGCGATTTATTTTTGGGCATATCTATCCAAGATATTTGCTCAGCAGCGAGTTGGACTTCACCTCATACATTTGCGAAGTTTTATAGGCTCGATGTGACTACACCAACCCTGGCGCATACTGTTTTACGTGTTGGGTCTTCTGGTGGCAATGCCCATTTGTGTGATATATCGCACAGGGCAGTCGGTCGTCAGGGTAAGCTTGTCTGGCAATACAGGAGTCCGTTTTCCCATAAGTGAAATACCGAAACAAATACTTGAAAAATAACTTTAGGTCACTGGACCACCCTCTTTGCATGTGCGAGGACTGGGTGTTGATTATTTTTTTAAAGACTCAGAGACGCTGACTTGGACCTTTTAGGGTAGGATAGACACTTTTCCCCCGAGGCACAGATCTCGACGTCCAGCCAATCATGGCTGGCTTAAAGGCCTCTTCTTAAAGGCTTCTGACGAATACATACCTCACTCATACTATCAGAGAATGGGGTTACGGTCGTAACCTAAAGTTTTGTTTCTAAACAACCAACGCAATATCAGCTGGGTCTGGCCTACTTAGTCAATTGACTTTGACTGAACCAGAAGACGAAAACACAGCCTGTGTTCCTCTTCCGTCTCTGATATTAGCATTGGTTGATGCTGCAATATGTATGATTTCCGGTTGAAGGGTCGCTTTCGTTAAGGCTTCCCAAATTCGTTTCCGTGATTGTTTTGTCTGATGAGCTACAGGCCATGAACGCAGTTATAACTGGTTAACATCTAATCGCACCATTACAGCAGAAGTTAGAAACGTGTGAGAGAAAATCTAGGGCTGAACCTGTAAGTACCAAACCTGATGTTATTTCCGTAAACCGACATTTCTTGTTCCGTTTCTAACCGTTAGCTTGCTAGCCGCTGAGGCTAACTCGCTAGCCAGCACAGCTCCCTGCTGTCAACACAGCAGTGTAGCTAGTAAAGCTCCGACAATTGCTTACATTTATCCTGAAATGAATTACTGAAAACGGGTCCTTTAAAACATTTTTTGCGTTACGTTTAGAGTTTGTTGGATTGCTAATGGCGTGACATATGACGATAAAACGTACTAGTTCACGTTATCTAGCTAGCTAGCCATAGAACCAACTAACGTTACCTAGCTCCAATCGTCATTGTCAGTATCCGAGGATGAATCTCTAACTTTTACTAGCTAGTTAATAAAATAGTTTTTTTATGGACCTGGACAGATTACAATCCACACTTGGGCATGTTTAATGTAAGTGAATGTATGGGCTGTGTTGACACTTCCCAATGCCACCAACTCCTAACATTAGGAGTTTTAAATCATACAAATAACAATGGAGAGTTGCTAGCTATGGACCGCCGGCTTTACCGGCTTTATCAGATTTGCAGCGGACAGTATTTTTCAGTGAAAACACGTTTCTGGCGACCTTCTTCCGTTAAACACCGGTGTACGGGTACCCTCTGTAAATAGCCTCGCTATTATTTTACTGCTGCGCTTTAATTATTATTATAATATTTTTAAATTTGTCTTTTTTTCTCTTAAAACTGCATTGTTGGTTCGGGGCTTGTAAGTAAGCATTTCACTGTAAGGTCTACACTTGTATTCGGCGCATGTGACAAACACATTTGGATTTGTTCGGAGCATGCTAATTCGCACCTCTGTTTTCCGTAAACACGCACTGTAACATGGATATATGGCCGTGTGGGAACACTAACCCTATAAATGTGTGTATTAATTGAACCTTTTTGTTTTTTGATAAGGTTCTTATGCTACCAAAACCGCACTGCAAGCGATGCTTGTTAATGTTCCGACCGAGCGCCGCAGCTCTTAACAAAACTCCCCTTTATAGTAGATGCCTTCGTCCAATGACTCTTATGTGTAATGTAATGGAACTGAGTCATGATCAACGGCCAACCCAAAACTAGCCATGTACCACGGTAGGTGCTTTTAGCAACGCAGGGGTATTTACATACACTAGCGTTGCTTTCTATTGGATTGGGTTGCATAAAAACACTCCGTGGGAAGTTAAATGCAATGCTATTTCAACTTTGTGTCTAGGCAGGAAGGTTGGTCATTATGATTGGGGGAATTTGAGACAAAATATCTAAAGGATTTTGTTATTCAACAGACTTCCAAACATGAGTCTGTTGTAGACCCACTTCCTCTCTACTTACCTCATGTCAAAAACAAGTTATCCCTTTTTTGTCCACATATATGGCAGACATGCAGGACTTTTATTTTGACATGAGGTAAGCAGAGAGGAAGTGGGTCCCACATTTGGGAAGTGTAAGGGCCCTCACCTCCTGCCTGTAGGCTGTTTCTTTGATTTTGTGTCGTCTGCCATTTTGGTGGTTGAGTTGAGACATGCTTGATCAAGTTAACATATAGTTCAGGAGAGGGCTGAGCATGCACCCTTGTGGGGCTCATGTGTTGAGGATCAACGGAGGTTGGCTACCTTCACCACCTGGAGTCGGCTCGTCAGGAAGTTGAGGACCCAATTGCACAGGGCGTGGTTCAGACCGGGCTTAGTGGTGAGCTTGGAGGTCACTATGGTGTTGAAAGCTGAGCTGTAGTTGAACAGCATTCTTACATAGGTATTCCTCTTGTCCAGATGGGATAGGGCAATGTGCAGTGCAATGCCGATTGTGTCATCCATGGATTTGTTGGGGCGGAATGTAAATTGTAGTGGGTCTATGGTGGTGGGTAAGGTGGAGGTGATATGATCCTTAACTAGCCTCTGAAAGCACTTCATGATGACAGAAGTGAGTGCTACGGGGCGATTAGTTCAGTTAGGCTGCCTTTGCTTTCTTGGCTACATGAACAATGGTGTACATTTTAGAGGAAGTGGGGGACAACCGACCTGGATGGTTAGCGATTGAATGTGTCCGCAAACACTTCAGCCAGCTGGTCTGCACATGCTCTGATGACGCACGCGGCTAGGGATGCCGTCTGGGCCGGCAGCAGAGAGAACAGTCCACGACCAGGGTGGCCGGAGTCCTCGACAACCCCCTCTTCTCACTTTTCTTGATGAGGTAGATTGCTGCTATAACTTGATGACCCTTCACGTACCTAACAATTTTCTTGGCTCTCTTGTAGGGTGTGTCCGTTGTTTTCAGTGCCATGATGTCCTTGAGGAGCAGATTCAATGCATGAGCAGCACAGCCAATGGGTGTTATGCGAGGGTAGGACTCCTCACTTTAGACCAAGCAGCCTTCATGTTTGCAGCATTGTCTGTCACCAGTGCAAATACCTTCTGTGGTCCAGGGTCATTGATGACTGCCTTCAGCTCATCTGCAATGTAGAGACCGGTGTGTCTGTTGGCCCTTGTGTCTGTGCTCTTGTAGAATACTGGTTGAGAGGTGGAGATGATGTAGTCAATTATTCCTTGCCCACAAACATTCGACCACCCATCAGAGATGATTGCAATACAGTCTGCTTTCTCTATGATTTGGTTGACCTTCACTTGAACTCTGTTGAACTCAGCATCCAGCAAATGAGTAGATAAAGCATGTCTAGTTGGAGGGGCGTATGTTGGGCAAAGAACATTCAGAAATCTCTTCCAATACACATTGCTTGTGCGCATCAGAGGTGAACCAGTTGCATACACAGCTTGAGCAAGACATTCATCAGCATTTCTCTGTCTACATTCCTCCATTGAGTCAAAAACACTTCTGATTCTAGGAGGACCATGAGCTGTTGCTATTGATAAGGTGTCTGATTCATCATTTTCACCTCGAATAGAAGTAGCGGGACTTTTGTCAGAGGTTGCTTCTTGTGAGTGCTGAGGGAACTTGATGCACTTGGCCAGATGATTCTGCATCTTTGTTGCATTCGTCAGATATGATTTGGAACAGTATTTGCAAATGTACACAGATTTTCCTTCTACATTAGCTGCGGTGATATGTCTCCACACATCAGATAGTGCCCGTGGCATTTTCCTGTAAAGATTGTAATTTTTTTGTTGTAAAAAAAAACCCAAATACAATTCCATGTACAGATAAATAGTTAAGCAGTTAGATTAAACAACTCCTTTGTATGATAAATGAATTAACACCCAGTTAGCATGCTCAAGCCAGCTAAAACCCACATGGTAGCAAAAACAAACTAGCAGAAATGGGGATTGTTGGGGATTGTTCAATCAAAGTATGCCAGAAGACCTAGAATTGCCTTGTGTATCCCACAAAAAAGGTTCACTGTTATAAGGTAACTTTTTGTTTGTTTGTTGGTGAATTTAAGCAAGATTCCCAGGCTTAACTTCCCATGGAAAATTTCTGGGAACATTTCTGACCCTTTGCAACCCTACTTCCTTTTAATATTAATTGGATGGTTATGTTAATGTGCTGTAGGCTATGTGAATGACCTCATTTAGGCCTAAAAAATGAAGGCAGATCAACAAGCCTGACTAACCTCTGAATTGTAGAGTAATAGGCAAACATTCCTCACTCTGGTGATATATTCGTGTTGACATTAGAGGCATGTAGCATTCTCTAGCATTGTCCTGAGTCACACATAGTTAGACCATCGCAGGAGAAAGGTTTTTCCCAAGTGAGCCACTGAGCTGTGCCTCAATGAAGCAGGTCAAAGAACAATGGTGTGGAGATTTCTTCGGTATAGCAGTTTTTAGGGAATTGTTATGTGAAGTCTTGTTCATCCGGGATGTTTATGGCAGATTCTGTGCTATTTCTCTGGCTTGTCCTTGTACGATAATCCTCTTTCATGCAGGGAATTTTCAGTCTGGTGTCAGTCTCCTACGTATTCAAAAAAAAAAAATCTTCAATATGTCATGGTAGGGTTTTGGCTTTGTTTCACACTGTAATGTTCCTTAAGATGATGGGCATGTACTATAGTGACTGTATCAAAGAAATCCAATGTCTCTGTTTTAGGTTTCCAAATCTGGTTCAGGCTTGTTGGCCGGTTAATGCATAGAGTTAAGAGGGTGAAACTTGAAGACGAAACAGAAGGTAGTTGGAAAAGGTGCGTAACTAATCTTGCATTCTACAGTGCTCATTTGGTCAAATGTGGCTTAATGTGACATGTTGGACCATTTTAACCTATACAACTAGCTGGTCTGTCTGTTCTCATCGTTTACTTGTATTCAATACTCAGTTACATGTATGTACTTATATTCAGCTTTGTATCATGTTGTTGGTGACTTCTATTGTTATGGGTCAGTTATTCAGCTTTCAGAATGACTGCTGTAGATGAGCTCTCGGACAGCTCGGAGGTAGTGGAGATGGAGGATGTGCCCTCCCAGTTCTTTGTGGAGAAGCACTCGTGGGACGGCCTGCGGAACATCATCCATAGTAGCCGCAAGTACACGGGCATGGTCATCAACAAGGCCCCGCACGACTTCCAGTTTGTCCAGAGGCAGGACGAGTCAGGCCCATACTCCCATCGACTCTACTACCTTGGTGAGGTCACACCTCCACACCCTCACTGGAAATCCCATTATGGATTTTGAAGAGTCGTCATAATTCCTGTCAACAAACAGCACCGCAATGGTGACAGTACGGTGTATCATAATTAACTAATGTGAATAGGGGTGGTAAATGGAGGAATCTCATGTGTATATTTGATCTCTTCACTTAATGTTAGAAGGTAGGCTATAGGGAACATTACAATGGGAAGAAACTCTTTAGGAACAACCTCAGAACAACCAATATCAGTGACAATATCCTTGAACTTTGTGGTTACACAGACAAAAGATAAACAGACTTAGCGATGCAAATATATTCTTTAACTCAACCCGTTTCTTCCGTTCCATGTTCATTTAGGAATGCCCTATGGAAGTAGAGAGAACTCATTACTTTACTCAGAGATTCCCAAGAAGATTCGGAAAGAGGCCCTTCTGGTGTTGTCGTGGAAACAGATGCTAGATCACTTTCAGGTAATCAACCCTCAGCCCCTTCCGTTGGGCTCCCTTTTGCCACTTGTCGGATCTCTGGGAAATCTAAACATAAATGTTGTTCACCTCAAGAAGTTCGTTACACATTCACAAGGCAATTCTGCATGCATGTCCTCATCCACAGCACTAATGTGAACTATGTAGAGGAGGACATACACGGGTCAGCTCAGTTGGCACCTAATACTTCTGACCTTTGGGAGTGCCTGTGTTTTTGTCTATGCTCTGTTTATGATTAAAGCCATCAATACTATGCCCCCCCCAAAAAACATATTATCATTAATTTCCCCTGTAAACAAGTGGCAAAATGAAGGTACCACTATTGTTGCCCAGAAAACCACACTTTGGTTAAAGCCAAAACACGCTGGTGTTCATGCTAAGCTAACACTGCATCGCTGTCTCACTGTCTGGTACGTATCTTCCCTAACCATCAGGCCACCCCTCATCATGGGGTGTACTCCCGGGAGGAGGAGCTGCTGAGGGAGAGAAAGCGTCTGGGGGTCTTTGGGATCACATCGTATGATTATCACGCCGAGAGCGGCCTTTTCCTGTTCCAGGCCAGCAACAGCCTGTTCTACTGTCGGGACGGAGGCCATAATGGCTTCATTGTGAGTATTATTTACACGACACAGCTCATACCTTCCTGTTAAAGTTAGGATCATACTGTTGTTAACACAATACAGTTATCTTTGCATCTTGGTTATTTAGGTGGTCATGAAAGCAAAGTCCTTCAAATATATGTACGGTAGTCCGAACTTGTACATTGTGAAAATGAAGAAGTGTGCAAAGTGCTCTGTGCGTTTTTAAAGGAAAGAATTGTTCAAAGTGCTCTGTACAGTCGTGGCCAAAAGTTTTGAGAATGACACAAATATTAATTTTCACAAAGTCTGCTGCCTCAGTTTGTATGATGGCAATTTGCATATACTCTAGAATGTTATGAAGAGTGATCAGATGAATTGCAATATCCCTCTTTGCCATGCAAATGAAATGAATCCCCCAAAAACATTTCCACTGCATTTCAACCCTGCCACAAAAGAACCAGCTGTCATCATGTCAGTGATTCTCTCGTTAAAAACAGGTGTGAGTGTTGACAAGGACAATGCTGGAGATCACTCTGTCATCCTGATTGAGTTCAAATAACAGACTGGATACTTCAAAAGGAGGGTGGTGCTTGGAATCATTGTTCTTCCTCTGTCAAACATGGTTACCTGCAAAGAAACACGTGCCGTCATCATTGCTTTGCACAAAAAGGACTTCACAGGCAAGGATATTGCTGCCAGTAAGATTGCATCGAAATCAACCATTTATCTGATCATCAAGAACTTCAAGGAGAGCGGTTCAATTGTTATTCAGCTGCAGGATTGGGGCACTACCAGTACAGAGCTTGCTCAGGAAGGTGTGAGTGCATCTGCATGCACAGTGAGGCGAAGTCTTTTGGAGGATGGCCTGGTGTCAAGAAGGGCAGCAAAGAAGCCACTTCTCTCCAGGACAACATCAGGGACAGACTGATATTCTGCAAACGGTACAGGGATTAGACTGCTGAGGACTGGGGTAAAGTCATTTTCTCTGATGAATCCCCTTTCTGAATGTTTGGGGCATCTGGAAAAATGCTTGTCCGGAGTTGACAAGGTGAGCGCTACAATCAGTCCTGTGTCATGCCAACAGTGAAGCATCCAGTGACCATGTGTGCGGTTGCTTCTCAGCCAAGGGAGTCCATAACCAGGAAACTCCCCAGACCTTAATCCCATTGAGAACGTGTGGTCAATCCTCAAGAGGCGGGTGGACAAACAAACAACTCACAAATTCTGACAAACTCCAAGCATTGATTATGCAAGAATGAGTTTCCATCAGTCAGGATGTGGCCGAGAAGTTAATTGACAGCATGCCAGGGCAGATTGCAGAGGTCTTGAAAAAGAAGGGTCAACACTGCAACTATTGACTCTTTGCATCAACTTCATGTAATTGTCAATACAAGCATTTCATAAGTGCCAAAGGCTTTTAATTATACCTCAGTATTCCATAGTAACATCTGACAAAAATATCTAAAGACACTGAAGTAACTAACTTAGGAAATTAATATTTGTGTCATTCTCAAAACTTTTGGCCACGACTGTACATTGCTAATGTGAAGTATACAAAGTGCCTTATACACTTCTAAAATAAAGAAGTGTACCAAGTGGTCACCTACAAGTGTTTGTGATAGAAAATACTTTGACATGTAGGCACTCTGGTAACCAACCTGTCTGTTGCATGGTAACTTCTATACCTGAAAGTCTGTGTGATGTTTAGCAGGCGTCCCCCATGAAGCCTGTAGAGATTAAGACCCAATGCTCAGGCACTCGAATGGACCCCAAGATCTCCCCAGGCGACCCCACCTTCATGGCCTTCATCAATAGCAACGACCTGTGGGTGGCCAGCATCGAGACTGGGGAGGAGAGGAGACTCACCTACTGCCATAAAGGTTGGCACAAATGATGTATAGCAATGGTCACCAACCTTAACTAAATCAAGATCACTTTCTGAGTCAAAATTCAAGCCGAGATCTACCTCTCAGATAAAAAAACATCTTAAGTTTTTGCAACATTAACCATATAAAAACAGTTCTATAGCAATGAGGTTTGTGCAGTAGGCTATAGGCCCAATACAATATTCAACATTTTAGATATATGATCACACGTAATGGATCATTTGTTGTATTACTTGTGAAGCACTTTTTTTTTTACTGGACTGAAGGCCTGCATCTGATGGTCAGTGTGAGGGGAGGGAGGATAGTGATGGGCGTTCTGAGTCTTTTCGGTGAACTGGCTCATTTGGCTCCATTCACGTAAAAGAGACTTATTTGGCTCCCAAACTGCTCTTTCTTCAAAATGCTTAAAAAACGACCTAGAACCATGAACAAATGTACTATCTGCAATGTAAAGCCCAAAAGGTAGGAGACCATTATGTCAGATTGTGAAATGCGTGTTCAAGTACATTTATACCTGGACAAATCGTTAGATGGCCTGCCAAAAAATAGGTTGTTTTTTTACGAGAAAAAAAGGCTAATATTCACTGTTTGCAAAAACGACTGTTCAATGCATGGCTGAGCACGAATAGCGTAGAGTAGGCCTAGGCTATATCAGATAGCCTACCTACCTTTCTTTGGACAGAATTTATTTTTTGTCTTTTTATAAACACATTTCCTGTAATTCTACTACACTTTACATGACTAGAGGCATTGGCAGAATCTTTTTTAGTACAACAAATTACCAATAGCCTACTTTACTGACAAACATATCAATAAAAATGACGTCCATATAAATAGGCCTACAAGAAGGGGAGACACAAACAGAATATAACGTCCATCTAAACGGGAGGAGGAAATTGTCCAAAAACAAACTTTGCACTGACCCAACAATGATAAAGAGTGAATATGCGTAGTGCACCCTCACCAATTAATTTGAGAATTTGGGTAACTCAGACAGATTTAGTATTTTCATTGCTTTCTCATTACATCATTAACCATTTGCTTTCCAAACTATGTTTTCCTGTGATTGTATTTTAAATTATTGCGATATGCCTGGCTGGGCCTCTACTTTTCACTGACAGTCGCAACACAACAATCATCTGCCCATATTGTGCATGCTGCCTTTCCTTCTGACTGTAGGCAATGCGATGTAAGAGTCTAATGATCCTCTGTGTCCAAATCATGCTTTAGTAGCCTATTTTGAATGATTTTTATTTCTGTATAATAGACAGGAGTAGGCTAATCATGAGCTATATCATTTGGGCAAATTTAATTACATTTATTTAGAGAGCTTAGCTTCCTCTAGCTTGATGAATGAGCCCCTTATGCATGGGATTATATACGTGTGTCTTCTCGAAATAAACAAAATAAATTGAGCCTAGGCTACAATAAAACAAAGTAAGCATAACATTTTATATGTTTATTTCATAATTATCACAGTTAAAATCGGAGAGCAACATTAAAGTCCACAAAGCATATTATTACAGTTGCATAACCTAGGCTACACAGCATGGTCACAATATTGATTCAGGAGGACCATGGACAGATACCATCCAGACAGCCTACGCAAAGAAAACAAGAGCGCGGCCTCCGCCATTTCAGCACTACCAGCTGCCTGGACAGCCTCTCCAGCGGACGAGCGTTAGACCTTATGCTGTTACAAAAAGTGTCATCATGGCTTATCTTAATGGTTTTGTTCCTAATTTTCCAAGCAGTGAAATCTGCAACTATGTCCTTGAAATCAAGTGCTCTGAGTACATAATTCCCAAGAGCCATAAGATTAAAATGTTTGTCTTTTCCTGTCCCATTGTTCATTAGTCTGTTTTTGAAGAGTAAGCTTTGAAAAGCACCACTGGTCTGATGCATAGGTAACGGGTAAAGTCAAGAATATTCGCAAGGCAATGTAAACATTGTGAAAGACTGCTTGTAGATTGCTCTGTTAGAACATGTGAAGCAATTTCCCCCCCTACTTTTAATACATTCTTTAAACTGGACAATTTAATCTGGAAAATCATGTTGCAAGTCAGATTGATATTTACTTTGAAGGTTGTAGGTCTTATGTTGAAAGTGAAGGTATATTGTTAAATCCAAAGCAGTTGTTTAGCTCTTTGTATGACTCATACCTCCTATCCAACTCATCAATAAGTGTGTCAATCACAACGGTGAACACAAACAGCAAATCTCTGCTAAACTGTCATTGATTAACGACTCTCTGCCTCTTACGACTCATCAGCGTGTTTTTGTCATCTTCTCAGTTGTTAGGTCTGTAAAGCGTTAGAATGCTTGGCGACATGTCCTTTCCTTTTGCCTCAAAGCTATCAAACTGATCTCGGAGCACAGCCACAATCTCTAAAGGAGGCCACAATCTCTAAAGGAGGCCACCAAACGAACACCCTTAGACAGGTCCAGTTGGACTACCTTAAGTGCAGTGCTTGTATTCTGAAAACGTTGGAGTATTGTTTCACAAGTTAAAGAGAAAGCTATTTCAAGTTTATCCATTTGGGTGTAGAGTGGTAGAGCCATGTTAGATTTTCATCCTCAGATAATTCTAGAAGAGACTAACATTGGCATAATTGAGGCATAATGCTTTTGTTGATTGTGCATGGGCAGACCACCTCATACCGGAAAAGGATTTTAGGGTTTCAATTAGACTGTTTTCATTTGGTTCTAAACCTGATATCGCAGTCTGCCACGCCAGGTAGATTTGGAGCAAAAGTTAAATATTGACTGCACAGGGCCTCCCAAGTGGTGCAGCGGTCTAGGCTTGAGGCGTCACTACAGCCCAGGGTTCGATCCCAGGCTGTGTCATAGCCGGCTGTGACTGGGAGACCCATGAGGCGGTGCACAATTGGCCCAGCCATCGTCTGGCTTAGGGGAGAGTTTGGCCGGCTGGGATTTCCTTGTCCCATCGCGCTGTAGCGACTCCTTGTGGCGTGCTGACTTCGGTCACCAGCAAGACAGTGTTTCCTCCGACAAATTGGTGCGGCTGGTTTCCGGGTTAAGCGAGCAGTGTTTCAAGAAGCAGTTCGGCTTGGCAGCGTTGTGTTTCAGAGGACACATGGCTCTCGACCTTCGCCTCACCCGAGTCCGTAGGGTAGTTGCAGCGATGGGACAAGACTGTAACTACCAATTTGAATATCACAAAAAAGGGGTAAAAGTAATCAAATAAAAAAATATATTGACTGCACAAACGTTAAACACTAATCTGTCAAGGCAGCAGTTCACAGTATTTACCCCAACCAAATGCAGAGTACAGTTGAAGTCGAAAGTTTACATACACTTAGGTTGAAGTCATTAAAACTCGTTAACAAACGATAGTTTTAGCAAGTCTGTTAGGATATCTACTTTGTGCATGACAAGTCATTTTTGCAACAATTGTTTACAGAGATTATTTCTCATAAATCACTATCACAATTCCAGTGGGTCAGAAATTTAAATACACTGAGTTGACTGTGCCTTTAAACAGCTTGGAAATTTCCAGAAAATGTCATGGCTTTAGAATCTTCTGATAGGCTAAATGACGTTATTTGAGTCAATTGGAGGTGTAGCTGTATTTCAAGGCATACCTCCAAACTCGGTGCCTTTTTACTTGACACCATGGGAATATCAAAAGAAATCAGCCAAGACCTCAGGAAAAAAAATTGTAGACCTGCACAAGTCTGGTTCATCCTTGGGAGAAATTTCCAAACGCCTGAAGGTACCAAGTTCATCTGTACAAACAATAGTACGCAGGTATAAACACTATGGGACCACGCAGCCGTCATACCACTCAGGAAGGAGACATATTCTGTCTCTGGGAGATGCAGGAGGGACTGGTGCACTTCACAAAATAGATGGCATCACGAGGAAGAAAAATTATGTGCGTATATATTGAAGCAAAATCTCAAGACATCAGTCAGGCAGGAAGTTAAAACTTGGTCGCAAATGGGTCTTCCAAATGGACAATGACCCCAAGCATACTTCCAAGGTTGTGGCAAAATGGCTTAAGGACAACAAAGTTGAGGTATTGGAGTGGCCATCACAAGGCCCTGACCTCAAGCCTATAGAACATTTGTGGGCAGAACTGAAAAAGCATGTGTGAGCAAGGAGGCCTACAAACCTGACTGTTACACCAGCTCTGTCAGGAGGAGTGGGACAGAATTCCAATTTATTTTGGGAAGCTTGTGGAAGGCTACCCAAAACATTTGACCCAAGGTAAACAATTTGAAGGCAATGCTACCAAATATTAATTGAGTGTATGTTAACTTCTGACCCACTGGGAATGTTATGAAAGAAATAAAAGCTGAAATAAATCACTCTCTACTATTATTCTCACATTTCACATTCTTAAAATAAAGTGGTGATCCTAACTGACCTAAGACTGACCTTTTTACTAGCATTAAAAGATTTCAGGAATTGTATAAAAAAAACAGAGTTTAAATGTATTTCTCTAAGGTGAATGGTAACTTCCGACATCAACTGCATGTGCAGCATGGGTTGATCTCTCCTATGCTTAATTGCAGGCGTTTGGTTGCCCTTTGTGTTGTGCAGAAGGAAAAAAAAGTCATTTTGGGTATTTTCTGGTTTAAGTTCTTGGTCCTGCTGCTTTTTTTCTGTATTTTATATTCTGGGCCCCACACAGGCCATCATTTTCAGTAGGCAGGCTAGCTAGCAAGATCTTTGTAACCGAGTACATGTCATGCCATATTTGCGAACAGCTTTCTGATTGGAATATGAAAGAGACATGACTCACACAATTGACCAGTTGCATTTATTTATTTTGTACTAGATGTTTTTCTATGATTCAGTTACCCATTCAAGACAGAGCCTCCCAGTTACCCACGTGGGCCCACTACCTCCTCTCCCATGGTGGTACTATATATATATAGTGTAAATGGGTAACTGAATCAAATGTGTATATGTATGTGTGTTTGACTTATTTTGTTTTGCTGCCTCTTGGGCCCAGCGGCTTCAGCCCCGGTAAGCCACTACGTTAATTCGGCCCTGCTCACAGTATCAACTTTGCTTTACTTAAAAAAAAAAATTTTTTTGTCTTTGGCTCGAGGAAACTGTGCCGGCATGATGATACGAGCTATCTGATTGGCCAACAGTAGGCATATATACTATCAACAGTGCGAAACGAATAAATAAAACAAATAGGAACGCAAGGCTTCATCGCTGTTTTCTTTACAGAAATGTTTGTTGATTGACTAGGGGCGCGTTTGGAAATTCTCTCTGGCTATTTACTCCGATTTCAGAGCACTCTCATCTGAGTGCACAAGAGCGCAGAATAACGGATTCATTTACGAACGCTCAGCACCCGTTGAAAATGACCTGTGTCGGTAAACGTTGTCAAAAAACGTATTTAAATTGTTGCCAGCAGCACAGTTAGTCACCAACGCTCTGGATAACACGATAACAGCCTAACCAGCTCTGCTAGGGTGTGAAAAATGGTGTTAGTGTTTAAATACTGGAGAGTCGAGACCAAATCACGGGCGCTGGACAGAGTGAATTTCAGTTGTAACATAAAGCAGTTTATTGAGTCAAAAGATATCTTGTCCCGCAGTTTAACATGCACGGATCTAGTTCATATAACTCGGTAAGGAGTCAGGTGAAAAAGAGGCTTAACAGCAGATTTTATACATGGAATATGTAGGTGGAGTCTTGTCGTGTTGGTCTTCTGAATGGTCCCGAAGGGCTGGAGGCGGCCCTGCTCTAGCCAGAGCTGGAGCCTCATTGGTGCACAGCAGAGTCTTGTTCTGAGCACCCGACCAGTAGAGGGGGGTGAGATGTGTGTTTATACAAGGAGATATTTGTGTCAGGGGTTCGTGAGGTAGAGAACTGAGAGGGGCAGTTTTTATGGCTGGGTGTATGTGTTTGTGCGATGGAATGTCTTTTGTTTCCTGGGGTCGTGAGACAACAGAGCTGAGGGGGTAGTTTTAGGGGGGTAGTTTTATTGCTGGATGTGTGAGCTGGTTCCTGTTTTAGCAGGGGTACGTGAAATGACTTGAGTCAGGCGGATTAGCTTAGCGCTGTATAATATATGAGCTATGTGTATGAATATTTATATAACAATGGTCAGAGTGAGGTGTTATCTCATTTGTGTCTGGAAGTAGCTAGCCAACGTTAGCCTGTTAGATTGGGTGCTTGATTGCCATTGTGGGGTCAGAACGCTCGGATCAACTCTACTCCTCGGCCAGAGCCTCCAAGTGTGCGCTCTGAACACTCCCAGAGCGGAGCGCTCTGAATTTCTGGACGCACACTCTGGCACTCCAGAGTGAATTTACGAGGAATGGCTTGGAGATCGACTGGTTTGTGACCACAGTATACCGGTCCGCCGTATTGGCACTCCCCAGAAGAAGCAGTACTCCTTAGGAATGAATGGGATTCTACAGTATTTCAATTAACTGTTTCAAGAACAAAATAACATGTATATTTGTTGTCGTGGGGCCAGTAACATTAGAACTTTCAAAAATTAGGAGGATAGACTTTCCTACAGCCATGAAGGTTGGCATGCTACTAAACAAGCAAACTATTTTGAGACTGATGCTTGTCAGCTTTCAGAGTTATGGTATTTCTCAATTGAATAGATTTCTGTTGAATGCATGCTCTTCAATGTATCAGAAATGGGGTGCTCTTTTGGGGTAATACCAAAGATGCATACAGGCCTGGATTTCATTTGCATTACATTTTCATCACTAGGCAGGTAGCCTAGTGGTTAGAGCGTTGGACTAGTAACTGAAAAGTTGCAAGGTCAAATCCCCGAGCTGACAAGGTAAAAATCTGTTGTTCTGTTCCTGAACAAGGCAGTTAACCCACTGTTCCTAGGCCGTCATTGAAAATAAGAATTTGTTCTTAACTAACTTGCCTAGTTAAATAAAGGTAAAAAAATATATATTTGTAATTTGATTTCACCTTTATTTAACCAGGTAGGCTAGTTGAGAACAAGTTCCCATTTGCAACTGCGACCTGGCCAAGATAAAGCATAGCAATTCGACACATACAACAACAGAGTTACACATGGAATAAACAAAACATACAGTCAATAATACAGTAGAACAAAAGAAAACAAAAAGTCTATATACAGTGAGTGCAAATGAGGTAAGTTAAGGAAATAAATAGGCCATGGTGGTGAAGTAATTACAATATGGCAATTAAACACTGGAATGGCAGATTGGCAGAAGATGAATGTGCAGGTGGAGATACTGGGGTGCAAAGGAGCAAAATAAATAAATACCAGTATGGGGATGAGGTAGGTAGATAGCCCATCTGTAAACAGCCCATCTATGTATAGCTGCAGTGGTCTGTAAGCTGCTCTGACAGCTGTTGCTTAAAGCTAGTGAGGGAGATGTGAGTCTCCAGCTTCAGAGATATTTTGCAATTCGTTCCAGTCATGGGCAGCAGAGAACTGGAAGGAAAGAAGACCAAAGGAGGAATTGGCTTTGGGGGTGACCAGTGAGATATATCTGCTGGAGCGCATGCTGCTACGATATATATGATGTGCAAATATACTAGCAAGAGTTTTCTTCAAAATAGTATCCTGTAGTTTTGATGACCAATTTTGTTATTATTTTAATATTTTAAATTAAGGTTGTTAATAAAAGGACATCATCTTTTAACGTAAAATGGAAAGCAGAGAGCATTCTCCTGACAGTGCATCCTTCTCTACCTTTTCTTAGGGATGAATAATGTGAAGGAGGACCCCAAGTCTGCAGGCATTGCCACCTTTGTAATCCAGGAGGAGTTTGACCGCTTCACGGGCTACTGGTGGTCGCCAGCTGCTCCTGAAGGTTAGTCTTTTCTGGATGGTTTTTGTGATGCTTGTCCTTATTTCTCTTTATCTTAGCAATAAAATGCATTTTGTTTTTCATTACTACTGTAAATTTAATAATTAAAAAAAACTTAGTTAAATCTTACTGGATTGTTGAAGACATGAAACCAGGTTAGGCTACTACAACACAAAGCACATAGTGGTGGAAAAAGTACCCAGTTGTCATACATGGGTAGAAGTAAAGATGCCTTAATGGAAAATGACTAAAGTAAAAGTTAGTCACCCAGTAAGATACTACTTGAGTAAAAGTCTAAAAGTATTTATTAAATATAGTTAACTATCAAAAATAAATGGTATTGGTAAAACATACTTAAGTATCAAAAGTACAAAACATTTCAAATGTCTTGTATTCAACAAATAGCTAGGGGCACATTAGCTAGGGGCACATTCCAAAACTCAGACATAATTTACAAATGAAGCATGTGTTTAGTGAGTCCGCCAGATCAGAAGCAGTAGTGATGACCAGGGATGTTCTCTTTTTACGCGTGTGAAATAGACCATTTTCCTGTTTTGCTAAGCATTCCAAATGTTACGAGTACTTTTGGATGTCAGGGAATATGTAAGGAGTAAGAAGTACATTATTTTCTCTAGGAATGTAGTGAAGTAAAAGTTGCAAAAATATAAATAGTAAAATACAGATAGCACATACTTGCTTTTGAATAAAATGGTCAACTCAATAAGTTTCTCTTTCAGACCCAGATGGGGGGAAGACCCTCCAGTTACTCTATGAGGAGGTGGATGAGTCAGAGGTGGAGTTAATTCACGTTCCCTCCCCAGCCCTGGAGGAGCGCAAGGCTGATGTTTACAGATACCCCCGCACAGGTCTGCTCTCACCCTCATCCCCACCCCAAATCGCCTTTTTTAAGTATTAGTAGTACTGATTCATAACTTTTTATTGAACTGTATTGGCTACATCTACATTTTCATGTGACTATTGTGGCTAGGCAGAGTTGGATTTTATACTTCAATATACAGTACCAGTCAAGAGTTTGCAAACACCTACTCTTTCAATGGTTTTTCTTGATTTGTATTATTTCCTACATTGTACAATAATAGCAAAGACATTAACTATGAAATAACATATGGAATCATGTAGTAAGCTAAAAAGTGTGAAACAAATCAAAATGTATTTTAGATTCTTCAAAGTAGCCACCCTTTGCCTTGATGACAGCCTTGCACACTCTTGGTATTCTCTTAACCAGCTTCACATGGAATGCTTTTCCAACAGTCTTGAAGGAGTTCCCATATATGCTAAGCTAGGGCTGGGTGATATGGCCAAAATATTATAGCATGGTATTTTTTTGTTTTTGAAAAGTAGAAGTTCTACATGATCCTAGGGTGGCAGCACATACATTCTAAGTGAGTCTTTCTCCATTCTGATTGTTTTATACTGTTCAATTCAACTTCAACCAAAACAAATTTCAGCACTTTTATCATTTCTGCATTTCCTGCACTCAATTGCAGTGGTGGAAAAAGTACCCAATTGTCATACTTGAGTAAAAGTAAAGGTACCTTAATAGAAAATGACACAAGTAAAAGTGAGTCACCCAGTAAAATTTGTAAGTCGCTCTGGATAAGAGCGTCTGCTAAATGACTTAAATGTAAATGTAATGTAAATGTAAAATACTACTTGAGTAAAAGTATTTGGTTTGAAATATACTTAAGTATCAAAACTACATGTACTTGATAAAATGTACTTAAGTAAAAATCATTTAAAATTCCTTATATTAAGCAAACCAGATGGCACCATTTTCTTGTTTTTTTTTATATTTACAGATAGCCAGGGGCATACCAACACTCAGACATAATTTACAAACAAAGCATTTGTGTTTAGTGAGTCCTCCAGATCAGAGGCAGTAGATGACCAGGGATGTTCTCTTGACAAGTACATGAATTGGACCATTTTCTTGTCCTGCTAAGCATTCAAAATGTAACGAGTACTTTTAGATGTCAGGGAAAATGTATGGAGTAAAAGTACAGTATATTCTTTAGGAATGTAGTGAAGTACAAGTTGTCAAAAATAGTAAAGGACAGATACCACAAAAAATGATTTAAGTAGTACTTGAAAGTATTTTTACTTAAGTACTTTACACCACTGCTCAATTGACAATTTCACACTGCCACACTGTAGGGCTGCACGATATGGGCAAATAATCTAGGACTTATTTTTTTACCAATTGCGATTTGACTTGAGAAGTAGAGCAAAACTGTTGGAATCATGGAAATAGAATGTCTATTCTAATTCTATAGTTAGACTATAATGGTGTGCACTTTGAATAGTGTTTGAGATGATGGCAAATTAAAATGCCAGGGAGGTGTTATTGGGACAGGGTAGGAACCAAAGTGTTTATAAGTGTTTCCTAGGGCATCCTACAAGCTTTAAATACATTGCATGTTTTCTCTTAGCTACTTCATGTAGCTAACATATTCCTGCTTTGCATATTCCTCTTTGATTTGGAAGATACTGTTGCACAAACAACATGCTGATTTAGGTCTACACCATCACTGGTATTATCAGGCCATATTAGCTAGCTACATTTGCTCTTACTCAGTACATCTCACTAGCTAGCTATTAGTATTAGCGGCTAACATTTAATATCTCACAAGATTCAGGGCAACTTGCTAAGTGAAGACAAACTAGCTGTTTGTTGATGTAAGAAACACAAACTGTCATTATAGAATGCTAGTGGATTTATATTAAGCTGCAAAGTGAAACCGGCATTCTTGTCATCATCAGCATTGTGGTATGTGCTGCATTGACCATGCAGCCTGAGCGCAAGTGTGTCGTGGTTGAGGAACATCAAATGCGCTCCTTGAGTGAAAGGGGGTGTGGCTAAGTCTGTGGAAAGTGGCATGGCGAGAAAGAGCAGAGAGATGACTCAAGTAGCTAAGTAAACTATACAAATTGATATTACACATGGCGTATCACATTTAACAAATGCTGTGGTAGCCATCTTGGTTAAGTGTGCCATGAATTCTAAATAAATCATGACATGTCACCTGCAAAGTACCATCACACCACCACCTCCATGCTTCACGGTGGGAACCACACATGCAGAGATCATCCGTTCACCTACTCTGCGTCTCGCAAAGACAAGACGGTTGGACCTAAATTCTCAAATTTGGACTCATCAGAGCAAAGGACAGATTTCCACCGGTCTAATGTCCATTACTCGTGTTTCTTGGCCCAAGAAAGTCTCTTCTTTTTGGTGTCCTTTAGCAGTAGTTTCTTTGCAGCAATTCAACCATGAAAGCCTAATTCACGCAGTCTCCTCTGAACAGTTGATGTTGAGATGGGTCTGTTACTTGAACTCTGAAGCATTTATTTGGGCTGCAATTTCTGTGGCTGGTAACTCTAATGAACTTGTCCTCTGCAGCAGAGGTAACTCTGGGGTCTTCCATTCCTGTGTCGGTCCTCATGAGAGCCAGTTTAATCATAGCGCTTGATGGTTTTTGCGACTGCACTTGAAGACACTTTCAAAATTATTGTAATGTTATGTATTGACTGACCTTCATGTCTTAAAGTAATGATGGACTGTCGCTTCTCTTTGCTTATTTGAACTGTTCTTGATGTAATATGAACTTGGTCTTTTACCAAATAAGGATATCTTCTGTATACCACCCCTACCTTGTCACAACACAACTGATTGGCTCAAACGCATTAAGAAGGAAAAAAATTCCACAAATTAACTTTGAACTAGGCAAACCAGTTAATTGAAATGCATTCCAGGTGACTACCTCATGAAGCTGGTTGAGAGAATGCCTTGACAGCTTTGCACACTCTTGGCAAAGGGTGGCTACTTTGAAAAATCTCAAATATATTTTTATTTGTTTAAAATTTTTTGGTTACATGATTCCATATGTGTTATTTCATAGTGTTGATGTCTTCACTATTATTCTAGAATGTAGAAAAGAGTAAAAATACATCAAAACCCTCGAATGAGTAGGTGTTTCTGGTACTGTACATTTGAGTAACTTGAGCTATTTGACAGGAGTGCCAGACAAGACGTGATATCTAAGATGGGTAACTTGTATTGCCCTCTTCTCCATTTTTCTTTTCAGGGAGTAAGAATCCTCAAATTACTTTCAAACTGGTAGAAATCAGAACCGACCACCTTGGCAGAGTAAGAACAGCTTAAAAAGTTCTCATGGTTTTGAACTGTATTGGTCTGTCTTCGTATTCTGCATGTCATCTTGTATATGTTGCCTTCTGTTCCCTTTTTGTGGTCTTTTATGTGTTCCATATGTTTCTGTATGTCATTCAATGCCTTTCTGCCTATTCTTATGAGTCCTTGTTATCATTAGATTGTAAGCACCCAGGACAAGGAGTTGGTCCTGCCTTTTACCACCCTGTTCCCTGGGGTTGAGTACATCGCCCGCGCCGGCTGGACAAAAGACGGCAAATAGTGAGTTCAAAAGACTGGAACAAACACAACTAAGCGAAGCTATCTGTGCCATGGAGCGGATTATATCTGTGATGTAAAGGTGTACTTGTTCCTGTCATTGAGTAAAGTCCTTGTAAATATGAAAACCTCACCAAGCCTTGTGGTTTCATCTCAGATATTTTTTTATTTAGCCTTAAGTTTATTATCTCAATACTTTGTTATATGCCCTTTGTTGGCAATGACAGAGGTCAAATGTTTTCTGTAAGTCTTCACAAGGTTTTCACACACTGTTGCTGGTATTTTGGCCCATTTCTCCATGCAGATCTCCTCTAGAGCAGTGATGTTTTGTGGCTGTTGCTGGGCAACATGGACTTTCAAATCAAATCAAATGTATTTATATAGCCCTTCGTACATCAGTTGATATCTCAAAGTGCTGTATAGAAACGTGTCAACTCCCTCCAACGATTTTCTATGGGGTTGAGATCTGGAGACTGGCTAGGTCAACCCAGGTCCTTGAAATGCTTCTTACGAAGCCACTCCTCCGTTGCCCGGGCGGTGTGTTTGGGATCATTGTCATGTTGAAAGATCCAGCCACGTTTCATCTTCAATGGCCTTGCTGATGGAAGGAGGTTTTCACTCAAAATCTCATGATACATGGCCCCATTCATTCTTTCCTTTACACGGATCAGTCGTCCTGGTCCATTTGCAGAAAAACAGCCCAAAAGCATGATGTTTCCACCCCCATGCTTCACATTAGGAATGGTGTTCTTTGGATGCAACTCAGCATTCTTTGTCCTCCAAACACGACGAGTTGAGTTTTTACCAAAAAGTTATATTTTGGTTTCATCTGACCATATGACATTATCCCAATCTTCTTCTGGATCATCCAAATGCTCTCTAGCAAACTTCAGACGGGCCTGGACATGTACTGGCTTAAGCAGGGGGACACGTCTGGCACTGCAGGATTTGAGTCCCTGGCGGTGTAGTGTGTTACTGATGGTAGGCTTTGTTACTTTGGTCCCAGCTCTCTGCAGGTCATTCACTAGGTCCCCCCGTGTGGTTCTGGGATTTTTGCTCACCGTTCTTGTGACCATTTTGACCCTGCGGGGTGAGATCTTGCGTGGAGCCCCAGATCGAGGGAGATTATCAGTGGTCTTGTATGTCTTCCATTTCCTAATAATTGCTCCCACAGTTGATTTCTTCAAACCAAGCTGCTTACCTATTGCAGATTCAGTCTTCCCAGCCCGGTGCAGGTCTACAATTTTGTTTCTGGTGTCTTTTGACAGCTCTTTGGTCTTGGCCATAGTGGAGTTTGGAATGTGACTGTCTGAGGTTGTGGACAGGTGTATTTTATACTGATAATAAGTTCAAACAGGTGCCATTAATACACGTAACGAGTGGAGGACAGAGGAGCCTCTTAAAGAAGTTACAGGCCTGTGAGAGCCAGAAATCTTGCTTGTTTGTAGGTGACCAAATACTTATTTTCCACCATAATTTGCAAATAAATACATTAAAAATCCTATGTGATTTCCTGGATTTTTTTTCTAATTTTGTCTGTCATAGTTGAAGTGTACCTATGATGAAAATTACAGGCCTCTCTCACCTTTTTAAGTGGGAGAACATGCACAATTGGTGGCTGACTAAATACTTTTTTGCCCCACTGTATACTGTAACAAATTATTTTTCATTTAATTAAAATAGTGTATATACCCTTTCAATTTCAATGCTGTCTTTCTCTACGTCAACTAGGAAATATGGAATTCATGAGGCTATTTAGCAACGTTAGCCAGCTAATTATTTGACCCTGACAACCCACTGCTCCTCTGTGCAGTGCATGGGCGGTACTGCTGGACAGGAGCCAACAGAGGCTCCAGTTGGTCCTGCTGCCCCCGGCCCTGTTCATCCCTGTAACCCAGGACCAGGCCCAACGGGAGGAGAGTGTGGAGGCTGTGCCAGAGGGGGTTCACCCCTTCATCATCTACGAGGAGATCACCGACATCTGGATCAACGTGAGTTAAAATAACTCTGGCTTTGGCTCTAAGGCCTAGATTTTGACTTGAGATCTAAGCATGGAACTCAATATGTAATAGAAATCATCCTTTCTGCTTGCAGTGCCCTGATTTGCACAAAGTTGTAGTTACATGCCTTTGGTTGATATTGCTGTTACTTGTACTGTAGTTTTTATTGGTTAATTTGTAGTCACATGAATGTTAAGTTAAAATTCTCTTCTAATTATACATTTTGAAATGAAAAGATTTACTCTTAACCTTTTGAAACCAGAAAATGCTGTTTCTTCTCGGACTCATGTTATGGCAAGGCCTTTTCTTTGTTTCAGGTCCATGACATATTTTATCCTTTCATTCAAACAAACGATGATGAGATCACCTTCCTCTGGGCGAACGAGTCCAAAACTGGCTTCTGCCATTTGTACAAAGTCACCACGCTGTTACAACAGGGCTGCTACCAGTGGACCAGAGACTACATGCAGACAGAGGGTAGCAGAATACATTGTTTATACTCTGATTTATGGGTTAATGGTGAAGATGTGAATAGAGGTGCACCTTCCCAAATCTATTTCTGATAATATTTTGGGAGGTCAACTCCATAGGAGGCTGCTGAGGGGAGGATGGCTGATGATAATGAATAGAATGGGTATCAGATGATAATGAATGGAATGGGTATCAGATGATAATGAATGGAATGGGTATCAGATGATAATGAATGGAATGGGTATCAGATGCATGGACACCACGTGTTTGGTTTGTTTGATACCATTCCATTTATTTCGTTCCAGCCATTACTATGAGCACATCCTCTGCAGTTAAGGTGCCTCCAGCCACCTGTGGTCAACTCATTTAGTCTACTGGTTGTTCCTTTCAGAGGACTTTAAATGCCCGATCAAGGAAGAGGTGATGTTAACCAGTGGAGAGTGGGAGGTGTTGGCCAGACATGGCTCCAAGGTAAGCCCTAGACACACCTCTTATCTAAAATGACTGCCTAAAGGGTTTTAGCATTTTAAGGTGGCGAGCATGGAAATCACCCCATTTCTTTTGTGCCACAGCCCTTTGTCACCGCTCATCAGCTATCACAGTAGAAAGGTGATGTGCATAAGAAAAACATCCCAGTCATTGTCCTCCCTCCCTACCAACTCAGATCTGGGTGAACGAGGCTACCCAGCTGGTGTACTTCCAAGGCACGCGGGACACGCCCCTGGAGCATCACCTATACACTGTGAGCTACGACTCCCCGGGGGATATGGTCAGGCTGACCAAGCCAGGCTTCTCCCACAGCTGCTCTGTAAGCCAGGTAGGTACATTACCTTAGCGACAAGCTCTGTCATCTTATTTTTTCCTTGAAATTAAGCTTGGAGGTTTTGGCATTTTAGCTTTTTGAAGATTTAGTTGACCGCACCTGTTATGTTTCTGCTCTATCTTTCTGTAGAATTTTGACATGTTTGTCAGCCATTACAGTAATGTCAGCACACCTCCCTGCGTCCACATCTACAAGCTGATGGGCCCAGAGAGTGACCCACTGCACAAAGACCCTGAGTTCTGGGCTAGCATGATGGAGGCCACAGGTAAGTAAGAAAGGGGGAATTGCCAGGGACCTCACGGTACGATATTATAACGATACTTGGGTGCCGATACGATATGTATTGCAGTTCTCATGATTCTATATGTATTGCGATTCAATGCTGCAATTTTATTGCGATTTTAGTGCTGCAAACATATTGCTTACTATATGTCTGCCTCAGAGAGATGAGAGGGCATGAGAAAATTAGTTTGATCAGTTATGGAAATTAAAGTGCTGAAAACATGTTGGCTCACTATTTTAAAAATATGGAGTACAAGCTATAGGATGAAAAATACCAGAGTTTTGGCGTATGTGTGTGTATACATACGGACATGCATGCATGCATACATACAGACATGCATATACACACACACGCACATGCACACGCACACGCACACGCAGTCTACCAGTCCAAAGTTTGGACACCTACTCATTCAAGGCATTTTCTTTATTTTTACTATTTTCTACATTGTAGAATAATAGTGAGGACATCAACTATGAAATAACACATATGGAATCATGTAGTAACATGTGCTAAACAAATCTAAATATATTTTATATTTTGAGATTCTTCAAAGTAGCCAACCTTTGCCTTGACAGAAGACTCCCCTATTTGGTAATAGACCCAAGTCCATATTATGGCAAGAACAGCTCAAATAATCAGAGAAACGACAGTCTTTCATTACTCTAAGACGTGAAGGTCAGTCAATCTGGAAAATTTCAAGAACTTTGAAAGTTCAAGTTTGAAAGGTCAAGGGGTCTGAATATTTTCTGTGTGTGAAAGTATTGATTTTATAATATCGTCCAAAATAATATTGTAATATCTAAGTATCCCCCTCATCACTAGGGTCAATGCATTGAAATCTTCTGTTGGCTTTTCACCTCTGACTACAAAACATGAATGTATCAATGAACTGTGTTACCATAAGCACGCTGTCGGCATCACACTTAACTCACATGTTGAGACTACAGAATGGCCCTGCAAATTCAATGTTGCATATTTATAGTTGAATGAGTCACTTTCCCAAGGGAAGTCACATCAATAGAATCTGCCCTTGCAATAATAACTCCCCCAATGGAATGAACAGCTATAGTATCTACAGTTGACCTTGATAGTGATATGCATTTGACTTCATATTGGTGTTAATGTTATTTCTCAGGGCGCCCAGGAGATTACATCCCACCAGAGATCTTTACTTTCCCAGGGAATTCAGGGTTCCACCTCTACGGCATGTTGTACAAACCACACAACTTGTTACCTGGCAGGAAGCACCCTACAATCGTCTTTGTGTATGGAGGCCCCCAGGTTTGTTAAATAAAAATATTTGTATTCTGTAATATAGTCTTGTTAGTGACAGTTTGGATTTCAAGGCTAGTTGTATAAAAAAATATTAATGTTAAAGGTTTTATCTCGCATGTTTTTAATGTTGGGGGGGGGGGGGGGGTTGTGTGCTCCAGGTGCAGTTAGTAAATAACACATACAAAGGAGTGAAGTACCTGAGACTGAATACGCTAGCGTCACTAGGCTACGCCGTCGTGGTCATTGACGGGAGAGGCTCCTGTCAGAGAGGCCTCAAGTTCGAGGGGGCTCTGAAAAACAAAATGGTAAACAGTAACACGACTTCACATCTCTACTAACCATACACCAGTGTTGTAGGTGTCCGTCTTTCACCTAGGTTCAGCAGCATTTAATTTTTTTGCAGTGCACCACTGCTAAATTAATATAGGGAAACACTGAGGTATTGAATTTTTATTTATTTTTGCATTGCCAGTTTGTGATCGATCTGTATTACCAGAGTTGTGTTCAGTTAGGCACAATGGCATTCTTATTGGACCAGCCCAGGTAGTGAAATGGGGATGTACTATGTTTAAAAAAAGTGTTCTCCTGTTTGCCTTCATGCCAGTTGTGACATTCCTTTCCCCGTCTGTGGTTCTCAGGGCCAGGTGGAGATCGAGGACCAGGTGGAGGGGCTGCAGTATGTGGCTGAAAACTACACTTTTGTGGACCTGAGTCGCGTGGCCATCCACGGCTGGTCTTACGGAGGCTTCCTCTCCCTCATGGGCCTCGTCCACAGGCCCAACGTCTTCAAGGTGAGAGGAAAGTTCGAAGTCGCCGCTGAAGAACTTTAAGGGATTATTCTTTGGACTATGTCACAACTTCACCTCACATCCATTCTGTGTGAGAAATTAATTGTTACGACAGGCTGTGTAGTTCTATGGCTTTGAAACATGAAGGGGTAGTAATGTGGCCCAGCCCTGGTTTAAATCAACAAGCTCAAAATATTGACTCTAAAACTGAATTTAACACTCCAAAATCTTGACTGGTTGTACTGTACATATGGTTACTGTTCACTCAATCAGTTAAAATTAAGTAATTTTTGCATTAATTTAAAAGCCTGGTTGATTTGAGGTGTCCTTGTATGGTCCAGGTGGCCATAGCGGGTGCCCCTGTGACGGTGTGGATGGCCTATGACACAGGTTACACGGAGCGCTACATGGACCTACCTGAGAACAACCAGCAGGGATACGAAGCCGGTTCTGTCGCCTTGCACGTAGACAAGCTGCCCAGCGAGTGAGTCATCACCATTCATTACCATTTACTGTCAACCTCAGGGTGCTTCACAGGCAGTACGTAAAGGCAGCAGTAAAGAGACTCCAAAGTGCAGCTGTCCTGCAATACTGTTCATCACTTGTTTTTGATATGGTCCTGATGGGACAGACTTGCTTGGAATGTATGTCTCAAATAGCCTGATCTCAGCTGTTTGTGCTGTATAGGCAACTCTTATGACAATGACCATAGGAGTTGGCTATACATAACGAACAGATCTGGGACCAGGATAAGTTCTGATGCGAGGGGAAATTCGTAGGGGAAATTTCTTCGTAAGAAGAATTTTTTTTTTTCTAGGGATAATCTTTTATATTTTGTTTTCCTACCCAGACCTAACCGGTTACTTATATTACATGGATTCCTTGACGAGAATGTGCACTTTTTCCACACCAACTTCCTGGTGTCTCAACTGATCCGTGCGGGGAAGCCGTATCAGCTACAGGTAGGAGGGCAGTGGGTTTAGTTGTGTACATGTGCCCCATCTTACACAGACCGACAACACCGTGTTCATTCAACTTCATTGTATAAAATGGCGCACGATGATGAGAATTGAATATGTGGAGTGGAACCTTTTCCCAGGCTTTAGCTGACACGTTGAAAACAAACAAACACATTCGCTACAAAGAAGAAAAGTGTGGGACTCATTTATTTTTCAAGGCCTCTTTTCAGAGCACATTAAAATAAACATTTTATAAATGAGGAAGACAGGTGCTTCCTTTCCGGGGGCTTTCTCTTTCCTCCATCTGTTCCTTTGTCTCCATCTCTTCAGATCTACCCCAATGAGAGACACAGCATCCGCTGCCCAGAGTCTGGAGAGCACTATGAGATTATGCTGCTGCACTTTCTCCAGCAGTACCTCTGAAGGCTGCAGTTGAATGAACAGAACCACTGCACCCCCCCCCCCCCCATTGCCCAATGTTACCATGCCCCTTCACATATACCACAGGAGGCTGGTGAGTGGAGGACTGGTCATAATAGCTGGAATGGAATGGTATCAAACATGTCTGATGTATTTTTAACCATTCAATTTATTCCGTTCCATCCATTACTATGAGCTGGTCCTCCCCAATTAAGGTGCCACCTGTGATAAACACACTGTGCCCCATCATCTGCGATTTGCATCCGATCCCTCACACCACTCTTAAAAACCAAGATTTTTTATAACAGCCTGGAGAAGCCCTCCCATGCTACCAACCCCTTCCCACGCTGAGAGCAGAGGGTTGTCACCTGTCAGTTTTTAACTGGACAATGACTGCAAAGAAGGAGAGAAGTAGAAAATATAGAGCAAACATGAGCATTTTGAGAAAAAGAGCTTGTTAGCATCATGGAGTGATTTTCTGTTTTTATTTGGGATATTTGTGCCACACCCTGTTAGCAAGGGCGACCAGTATGAAAATATATGGACTACTTTTGATCGCCCTGGATAAGAGCGTCTGCAAATGACTAAAATGTAAATGATTTTTTTTGTTCATACTTTGGACTGTGCTGTTGTAAGTCATGGTGGATTACAGTGTTGAGTGGTGAGCCAAATGGTGTGGCCGCTGAGGACGGAAACCACACACTACCTGCAACTGGTATTTTAAGTGTGTATTAAAATAAAATAAAGTATTTTTAGGAATTCTTCTTTTATAACGAGTGTCTAAATGTAGTAAGTCATTAAGACTACTATCTCCAATGCCATTTCACTCTAGTGATCAAGTCTTTGCTGAGCTTGTCGCCTCAGAAGACGCAGGCTCCTTTAGCTTTTGATAACTTATACTGATTGATCTCAATCGCAATGTTAAATGTATCAATAGGGTCACATGTACAGTGCATTCGAAAAGTATTCAGACCAATTCACATTTTTAACGTTACAGCCTTATTCTAAAATTGATTATTTTATTTTTTCCCCCTCATCAGTCGACACAATACCCCATTATGACAAAGGTAAAACATTTTTGCTAATTTATTCAAAATAAACAGCAGTTACCTTATTTACATTACTATTCAGACCCTTTGCTATGAGACTCGAAATTGAGCTCAGGTGCATCATGTTTCCATTGATCATCCTTGAGATGGTTCTACAACTTGATTGGAGTCCACTTGTGGTAAATTCAATTGATTAGACATGATTTGGAAAGGCACACACCTGTCTATACAAGGTCCCACAGGTGACAGTGCATGTCAGAGCAAAAGCCAAGCCATGATGTCGAAGGAATTTTTCGTAGAGCTATAAGACAGGATTGTGTCAAGGCCAAGATCTGGGGAATGGTAAAAAAACATTTCTGCAGCATTGAAAGTCCCCAAGAACACAGTGGCCTCCATCGTTTTTAAATGGAAGAAGTTTGGAACCACCAAGACCTCCTAGAGCTGGCCACCTGGCCAAACTGAGCAATCTGGGGCGAAGGGCCTTGGTCAGGTAGGTGACCAATAACCCAATGGTCACTGACAGAGCTCCAGAGTTCCTCTGTGGAGATGGTAGAACCTTCCAGAAGGACAACCATCTCTGCAGCACTCTTAACAATGAGGCCTTAATGGTAGTGGCCAGACAGAAGCCAGTCCTCAGTAAAAGGCACATGACAGCCCCGCTTGGAGTTTGCCAAAAGGACTCTCAAACCATGAGAAACAAGATTCTCTGGTCTGATGAAACAAAGATTGAACTCTTTGGCCTGAATGCCAAGTGTCACATCTGGAGGAAACCTGGCACCATCCCTATGGCGTAGCATCATGCTGTGGGGATGTTTTTCAGCAGCAGGGACTGGGAGACTAGTCGGGATCGAGGGAAACATGAATGGAGAAATCCTTTATGAAAACCTGCTCCAGAGCGCTCAGGAAATCAGACTGGTGCGAATGTTCACCTTCCAACAGGAGAACGACCCTAGGCACACAGCCAAGACAGTGCAGGAGTGGCTTCGGGACAAGTCTGAGTGTCCCGGACTTAACCCGATCAAACATCTCTGGAGAGACCTGAAAATAGCTGTGAAGCGACGCTCCCCATTCAACCTGACAGAGCTTGAGAGGATCTGCAGAGAATGGGAAAAACTGCCCAAATACAGGTGTGCCAAGCTTGTAGCGTCATACCCAAGATGACTTGATGCTGTAATCGCTGCCAGAGTTGCTTCAACAAAGTACTGAATAAAGGGTCTGAATAGTGACAGTACCAGTAAATCATTTTAATTTATTTTTTACTATTTTCTGCATTGGAGAAAATTAGTGAAGTCATCAAAACTATTAAATAACACATGGAATCATGTAGTAACCTAAAGTGTTAAAAAAATTGAAATATATTTTTCTTCAAAGGAGCCACCCTTTGCCTTGATGACCGCTTTGGACACACACTTGGAATTCGCTCAACCAGCTTCATGAGGTAGTCACCTGGAATGCTTTTTCAACAGTCTTGAAGGGGTTCGCACATATGCTGAGCAGTTGTTGGCTGCTTTTCCTTCACTCTGCAGTCCAACTCATCCCAAACCATTTCAATTGGATTGAGGTCGGGTGATTGTGGAGGCCAGGTCATCTGATGCAGCACTCCATCCCTCTCCTTCTTGGTCAAATAGCCCTTACACAGCCTGCAGGTGTATTAGGTCAGTGTCCTGTTGAAAAACAAATGATTGTCCCACTAAGAGCAAACCAGATAGGATGGCGTATCACAGCAGAGTTCTGTGGTAGCCATGCTGGTTAAGTGTGCCTTGAATTCAAAGTAAATCAGTGTCACCAGCAAAATATTATCACACCTCGTCCTCTATGCTTCACAGTGAGACACATGCAGAGAACACACACAGAGATAATCAGTTCACCTACTCTGTGTGTCTCAAAGACACGGCAGTTGGAATCAAAAATCTCACATTTGGACTCATCACATCAAAAGACAGATTTTCACCAGTCTAATGTTCATTGCTTGTGTTGGCCCTATCAAGTCACTTCTTCTTATTGGTGTCCTTTTTAGTAGTTGTTTCTTTGCAGCAATTCAACCATGAAGGCCTGATTTCATGCAGTCTCCTCTGAACGGTTGATGTTAAGATGTGTCTGTTACTTAAACTCTGAAGCATTTATTTGGGCTGCAATATCTGAGGCTGGTAACTCCTAATGAACTTTTCCTCTGCAGCAGAGGTAACTCTGGGTCTTCCTTTCCATTGACGGTCCTCATGAGAGCCAGTTTCATCATAGCGCTTGATGGTTTTTGCAAATGCACTTGAAGAAACTTTCAAGCTATTCTTGCCATAATATGAATTTGGTATTTTACCAAATACCAAACCACCCCTACCTTGTCACAAAACAAATTGGCTCAAATGCATTAAGGAAATAAATCCCACAAATGAACTTTTTACAAGGCACACCTGTTACTGGATTGTTGCCCCCCCCCCCCACCGCAGGATGGTTGAGCTAACAAAGGCTTATTTCGATTAGTAGTTATGAACTTGAAAATGTATCAATAAACCAATTGGGCTCATTTAGGCAGTCTTGATACATCAATTTGAACAGAAATACAATGGTTCATTGGATCACTCTAAAATGTTGCCCATACACTGCTGCCATCTAGTGGCCAAAATTGTGCCTAACCTGGACTAATGCATAGCGACGTTTTCTCTTGCATTTTCAAAGATGCATGTATACACTTTTTGTATACTATTTTTATACTGAAGGTCTAATAATAACCGTGATCCACTGTAGCTGGGGCAATCTTCAATACAGTGGTCCTCAGGGCATGGTTGGTCTTCCAAAATATCAGTTCCTTTGCTGTTGTCTTTGAAGTTTGTTGGGATTTCTACAGTACTTGCCATTCAGGTCGGATTGGCCGCAGTTGCTGAACCACCAGCCACCTATGAGGAAACAAAACACTTGTAAGAGAACATACTTTTAGTGAGGTAAAAAAAAATAGGACATTTTCTTTTAGTAAAATGTTCAAGAAACACATACCTGAGTTGCTTGGCACAGTTGACGTCTGTGTTCAGATCGTTGTCTCTGTCAATAGTGGAGAAGGACAGACCTGAGGGCCCGGTGGTTAAGCCACTTTCCAGTCTATCACATGAACTCTCAGGGAGGTATGGAATGTATACTACACAGACTGAGCCTCTCCCATCCAATCAGACAGCTCCACCAGCAATGTGAGCTCCTCCTGTTTGGTCAGTGTGGATGTTGTCCAGTCCCAGCCAAAACTCACCTAAAAGAGAATTAGAATCCAGATTATTCACATGAACGTGTGCATTATTTAAACATGAATATTGGGTGTATTGAAAGGGTTTCCATATACATTTGCTCTAATGAAATAACACCTTTCAGGCTGCCAAAGCCTTTTTGATAGGCCTCCCATAATTGATTGAAATGTTGGGATCCATCTCGCCGTCTTTGGATGACTGTCCATCCACCTTGTGTAAAAGAAAAGACGGGAAGAGAAGGAATTAGCCAAGTAATGTTCCAATTGTTCCACAGCCGATGGGGTTTTCTCTGTGCAAAGCAACTTTTCTTGGAGAAGCCTGTATCCGCCAGGACAAATTCCAGCCATTGGCGATATCGAAGTTTAGAGGAACCAAGTTAGTTTTCCTTTCACTCAGCAGTAATTTCACAGAATACATCAAAGGGCTGAGAGTTGGGATGCTGGATGGTGTACACTCCATTATTTCTCTCCCCTTTCAGGAACAACTCATGGCAGTCCGTGGCCAACTCTGAAACAGCAAAAACGAAACATGTTGATCAGTAACCATTCATTAAACTTATTTGGTGGCTACTTGTATAATGGTCTAGGGCAGTGGTTCCCAAACTTTTTAGTCCCGTACCCCTCCAAACATTCAACCTCCAGCTGCGTACCCCCTCTAGCACCAGGGTCAGCGCACTCTGAAATGTTTTTTTATTTATTTTTACCATCATTGCAAGCCTGCCACACACACACTGTATGATACATTTATTAAACATAAGAATGAGTGTTTTTGTCACAACCCGGCTCGTGGGAGTTGACAAAGTTAGGACCAGGGACAAATAATAATATTCAATAATTTTGCTTACAAATCAAATCAAATCAAATTTATTTATATAGCCCTTCGTACATCAGCTGATATCTCAAAGTGCTGTACAGAAACCCAGCCTAAAACCCCAAACAGCAAACAATGCAGGTGTAAAAGCACGGTGGCTAGGAAAAACTCCCTAGAAAGGCCAAAACCTAGGAAGAAACCTAGAGAGGAACCGGGCTATGTGGGGTGGCCAGTCCTCTTCTGGCTGTGCCGGGTAGAGATTATAACAGAACATGACCAAGATGTTCAAATGTTCATAAATGACCAGCATGGTCAAATAATAATAAGGCAGAACAGTTGAAACTGGAGCAGCAGCACAGTCAGATGGACTGGGGACAGCAAGGAGCCATCATGTCAGGTAGTCCTGGGGCACGGTCCTAGGGCTCAGGTCCTCCGAGAGAGAGAAAGAAAGAGAGAATTAGAGAGAGCATATGTGGGGTGGCCAGTCCTCTTCTGGCTGTGCCAGGTGGAGATTATAACAGAACGTGGCCAAGATGTTCAAATGTTCATAAATGACCAGCATGGTTGAATAATAGTAAGGCAGAACAGTTGAAACTGGAGCAGGAGCATGGCCAGGTGGACTGGGGACAGCAAGGAGTCCTCATGTCAGGTAGTCCTGGGACATGGTCCTAGGGCCCAGGCCAGTTGAAACTGGAGCAGCAGCATGGCCAGGTGGACTGGGGACAGCAAGGAGTCATCATGTCAGGTAGTCCTGGGGCATGGTTCTAGGGCTCAGGTCCTCCGAGAGAGAGAAAGAAAGAGAGAAGGAGAGAATTAGAGAACGCACACTTAGATTTACACAGGACACCGAATAGGACAGGAGAAGTACTCCAGATAAACAAACTGACCCTAGCCCCCCGACACATAAACTACTGCAGCATAAATACTGGAGGCTGAGACAGGAGGGGTCAGGAGACACTGTGGCCCCATCCGAGGACACCCCCGGACAGGGCCAAACAGGAAGGATATAACCCCACCCACTTTGCCAAAGCACAGCCCCCACACCACTAGAGGGAAATCTTCAACCACCAACTTACCATCCTGAGACAAGGCCGAGTATAGCCCACAAAGATCTCCGACACGGAGATCACACAAAACCTTATTTATTCATCAAGAATTGTGAACTCACCACAGGTTAATGAGAAGGGTGTGCTTGAAAGTATGCTCATAACTCTGTTGGTTTGTATTGGAGTCTCCGTCTTCAATAATTTCCCACACAGTCTGTGCCTGTATTTAGTGTAACGCATAAAATTCACTGGCTTGTATGCGAAGCAGTAATTGTTTCAAAACATCGCCTATCATGGCACTTATGCGCCGTGAAGCAGTGTTGTTTGATCAAGTCATTGTCTGTATAGTTTTTTTGGCCTTTTCCTCCAGCATTGTCCCAGTCATATCTGCGGCAGCAGGAAGAATTTAGTCCTCCACAATAGCATGGGGGTTGTCTGTCCGAGTCACTCGGTAGCTCACCATATAAGACGCATCTAGCCCCTTCTTATTAATGGTATCTGTTGCTTTTATACATGTCTTACTACTCAAACGTAGTCTTAATTCTCGCTCAAACTCCTGTGGCTTATTTTTCAAATTGCACAAAAGTGAAGGTTTCATCGAGTTGTGCGAGAGTACTTTTGCACATATAACACACTGGGGGCTGAGGAAAGACACTACTCCCAATATAAGTAAACCTCAAATCAATGTAGTTCTCCTCATATTTGAGCTTTTTGATGGTCCAACTTCCCTGTCTGTTGCTCGGTGCTTTCTCAGGTAAGGGGGCAGTAGCAGTACTACCAGTAGATCTGGTATTTGTCTCTTATGAACGCAGGCCCTACTTATTATTATTATTTTTTTAAACCGTTTATCCATTTTCGAGCAAACGGAATGAGCAGTAGCTACGTTTGGCTACTTACGGACCGTTAGTGGAATTCCCGCGAGAGAGTAACGCTTAATGTGATTTGATGTTAGTTATTTGACTAGGCTACCTTTTTTATTGTTGTTATTTCGTTGAATCCTAGATGTTTCACTGCCAAAAATAAAATTAAACCAAGGCTACTCTGCGAGAGGTGGGGGGGGGGGGGGGGGGGGGGGGGCTGTTTTAAAAATGTGAAGAAATGAAAAAAATATACACTGCTCAAAAAAATGAAGGGAACACTAAAATAACACACCACATCCTAGATCTGAATGAATTAAATATTCTTATTAAATACCTTTTTCTTTACATAGTTGAATGTGCTGACAACAAAATCACACAAATTATCAATGGAAATCAAATGTATCAACCCATGGAGGTCTGGATTTGGAGTCACACTCAAAATTAAAGTGGAAAACCACACTACAGGCTGATCCAACTTTTATGTAAGGCTCAGTAGTGTGTGTGGCCTCCACATGCCTGTATGACCTCCCTACAACGCCTGGGCATGCTCCTGATGAGGTGGCGGATGGTCTCCTGAGGGATCTCCTCCCAGACCTGGACTAAAGCATCCACCAACTCCTGGACAGTCTGTGGTGCAACGTGGCGTTGGTGGATGGCGCGAGACATGATGTCCCCGATGTGCTCAATTGGATTCAGGTCTGGGGAACGGGCGGGCCAGTCCATAGCATCAATGCCTTCCTCTTGCAGGAACTGCTGATGCACTCCAGCCACATGAGGTCTAGCATTATCCTGCATTAGGAGGAACCCAGGGCCAACCGCACCAGCATATGGTCTCACAAGGGGTCTGAGGATCTCATCTCGGTACCTAATGGCAGTCAGCCTACCTCTGGCGAGCACATGGAGGGCTGTGCGGCTCTCCAAAGAAATGCCACACCATGACTGACCCACCACTAAGCCGGTCATGCTGGAGGATGTTGCAGGCAGCAGAACGTTCTCCACGGCGACTCCAGACTCTGTCACGTCTGTCACATGTGCTCAGTGTGAACCTGCTTTCATCTGTGAAGAGCATCAGTGGCGAATTTGCCAATCTTGGTGTTCTCTGACAAATGCCAAACATCCTGCACGGTGTTGGGCTGTAAGCACAACCCCCACCTGTTGACGTCAGGCCCTCATACCACCCTAATGGAGTCTGTTTCTGACCGTTTGAGCAGACACATGCACATTTGTGGCCTGCTGGAGGTCATTTTGCAGGCCTCTGGCAGTGCGCCTCCTTGCACAAAGGCGGAGGTAGCAGTCCTGCTGCTGGGTTGTTGCCCTCCTACGGCCTCCTCCACGTCTCCTGATGTACTGGCCTGTCTCCTGGTAGCGACTCCAATGCCCTGGACACTACACTGACAGACACAGCAAACCTTCTTGCCACATCTCGCATTGATGTGCCAGCCTGGATGAGCTGCACTACCTGAGCCACTTGTGTGGGTTGTAGACTTCGTCTCATGCTACCACTAGAGTGAAAGCACCGCCGGCATTCAAAAGTGACCAAAACATCAGCCAGGAAGCATAGGAACTGAGAAGTGGTCTGTGGTCCCCACCTGCAGAACCACTCCTTTATTGGGGGTGTCTTGCTAAATGCCTATAATTTCCACCGGTTGTCTATTCCATTTGCACAACAGCATGTGAAATTTATTGTCAATCAGTGTTGCTTCCTAAGTGGACAGTTTGATTTCATAGAAGTGTGATTGACTCGGAGTTACATTGTGTTGTTTAAGTGTTCCCTTTATTTTTTTGAGCAGTGTATATTTTGCTTAGCCCAAATGGCATTGCACGTACCCCACTTTGGGTATACCTGGTCTACGGCAATGCACATGTTTATCAATGACTATACAAAGGACTGAAAGATAAATGTCTACTGTCGTGGCCAAAAGTTTTGAGAATGACACAAATATTAATTTTCACAAAGTCTGCCTCCGTTTGTATGATGGCAATTTGCATATACTCTAGAATGTTATGAATAGTGATCAGATGAATTGTAATTCATTGCAAAATCCCTCTCTGCCATGCAAATGAACAGAATCCCCCCAAAAACATATCCACTGCATTTCAGCCCTGCTACAAAAGGACCAGCGGACATCTAGTCAGTGATTCTCTCGTTAACATAGGTGTGAGTGTTGACGAGGACAAGGCTGGAGATCACTCGGTCATGCTGATTGAATTCGAATAACAGACTGGAAGCTTCAAAAGGAAGGTGGTGCTTGGAATCGTTGTTCTTCCTCTGTCAACCATGGTTACCTGCAAGGAAATACGTGCCGTCATCATTGCTTTGCACTAAAAGTGCTTCACAGGTGTTACGGATACAGGTATCCTGTGTGTGTGTGTGTATCCTGTGTTCTTTTCTCTCCTTCTCCCCTCACAGGTGAAAATCATCACTCTCCAATCAGTCACCAATCCAATCATCAATCAGAAACACACCTCCTCCTGTTTCCTACCCAATCACAGTTCCTTTCCCTTGGTTTAAAAATCCCATCAGTTGTTTGCTCTAGAGCTCAATCTCTCTGTAAATGCCATGTCTGTAGGTCTCTGTGTTTCACTCTCTTTGTGTATTAACCTCTCTTTTGTTTGAGCACCTCCATAGCACTTTGTCCTCACCTGTGAGTATTGTTTTTGGTTATGGTGTTTGTTTGCTGGTGGGAAAAGGGGAAACCAAGACAAGTCGCCCATGGGCATACACTACCCGTAGGTAAACTTTGTTAAATACACTAGTTAGAACTGGGTGGACCACCCACTGTATTTTTGGTTAGTTAGTTAGCTGTTGTTAAAGTAGGCTAGTCTAGCTTAGGGGTGTTTTTGAATACTTATTGTTTCTTTCCTTGGGTCCAGCTCAGCCCCTTTTCGTGCTCCCCCCCATTACTGTGTGTTTACAAATAAACCTTGAGTTTGACGGTAGATTTCAGTTGTCGTGGTTATTTCGTTCTCACTTTTACTTTGTCACAATTATAATTTGCATGAGTTATGTTACGGGTCTCATTACCATGCCCCCCCCCCCCCCCCTAGACTGTCGGGCCAAAAGGGATTCGTAACAACAGGCAAGGATATTGCTGCCTATAAGATTACACCTAAATCAACCATTTATTTGGATTATCAAGGACTTCAAGGAGAGCGGTTCAATTGTTGTGAAGAAGGCTTCAGGGCGCCCGAGGAAGTCCAGCAAGCGCCAGGACCGTCTCCTGAAGTTGATTCAACTGCGGGATTGGGGCACCACCAGTACAGAGCTTGCTCAGGAATGGCAGCAGGCAGGTGTGTCTGCATCTGCACGCACTATGATGCAAAGACTTTTGGAGGATGGGCTGGTGTCAAGAAGGGCAGCAAAGAAGCCACTTCTCTCCAGGAAAAACATTGGGGACAGACTGATATTCTGCAAACGGTACAGGGATTGGACTGCTGAGGACTGGGGTAATGTCATTTTCTCTGAATCCCCATTCCGATTGTTTGGGGCATCAGGAAAAAAGCTTGTCCGGAGAAGAGAAGGTGAGTGCTACCATCAGTCCTGTGTCATGCCAACAGTAAAGCATCCTGAGACCATTCATGTGTGGGGTTGCTTCTTGGCCAAGGGAGTGGGCTCACTCACAATTTTGCCTAAGAACACAGCCATGAATAAAGAATGGTACCAACACATCCTCCGAGAGCAACTTCTCCCAACCACCCAGGAACAGTTTGGTGACGAACAATGCCTTTTCCAGCATGACGGAGCACCTTGCCATAAGGCAAAAGTGATAACTAAGTGGCTCGGGGAACAAAACATCGAATTTTGTGTCCATGGCCAGGAAACTACCCAGACCTTAATCCCATTGAATTTATGGTCAATCCTCAAGAGACGGGTGGACAAACAAAACCCCACAAATTCTGACAAACTCCAAGCATTGATTATGCAAGTATGGGCTGCCATCAGTCAGGATGTGACCCAGAAGTGAATTGACAGCATGCCAGAGCAGATCGCAAAGGTCTTGAAAAGGGTCAACACTGCAAATATTGACTCTTTGCACCAACTTCATGTAATTGTCAATAAAAGCCTGCAGAGGTCTTGATGTCCATATTCTATTATGATGTATTAGGCTTACCAGTTAGAGAAGCGACTCCTTTAGTGTAATCCTTCATTGCTATTTCCTGATGTTTCTGCCTGACAACGGACTTCACTCTCCTCTGTTTAACCTGAGGGAAAAGACAAACATGTTCCATCAGATATTGTACACACACCTACATGCAATAGTGGTTATTGTACACTACATACCTCGCTCTGGAGTGCCTGTAGGTGCATGTTCTGTTTCCCCAGTTTGTCCTGCTGTTGCCTTATTCTGTCCACCAGGTAATCTATCCGTTTATTCTGTGCCTCCAGTAACCTCTGAGGAAAGAAGTGACACAAATGAGATCTGTTTTCTGTTTTTCGTTATTCCCAATCTCTTCTTCCGACTATATTGATAATGTGGGGCACGGATGTACTTTCCGTAATTGCAGTATATTGAAGCTTGACTTGTAAAACTTCACTGTCCATCACCAGATCAAACTGTCAATGTTATTGAAACCTGTGTCCAAATACTATTTAGGGTACTTCAATGACTTCCAAAGACATTTGGAAGTATTTCAATCTTTTTTTTAAACAACTAGGAGTTAGAATGTAGTTGGAAATACACTTTGAAATTACTCATACACAGTATTTTATAGAAATATAAAAATACTCATGCATGTGAACCAGGTCTGTTTGGTACTGTATTTGAATTACATTTTTTGAAAATACTTTCAAATAGTAGGCTATTTATAGGAAAGTATTTGAAATTACTTTAAAATTCTTCCATAGAAGTAGTTGATTCGGGCCACATTATTTGAAAATATTTAAATACACAAAAGTATTGGAACCCTATGATGTGAGTCAGCAGCTAACTTTATATTTTGGACCTCTAACGTTTTTGTTTTATTCCGTTTAGCATGTTATTAATCATATTTAATTAAGTAATGGAAGATTTACTCCCCGTTAATATTTTAGATATCACCCACAGTGTATTGTGAAAAAGTGGCAGATTGTTCTCTTACCTGGATGAAGTTGGCATCATCACTGCGGTTGTTACTGCTGTTGTTCAGCTTCAGCCCCCGTCCTTGCTGTATTCTATCCACCCGCTCTTCCAGCCTGTCCATCCTGGTGTGGATTCTCTGGCGCTCTGCCCTCAGCTCCTCAGCACCTCAGCAGACATGTTCACCACCATCTCCTGGGCTCTGGTCTTCAGTGCCTCTCCACCCTCCTGCAGGCTCTTGGTCTCCCGACCCAAGTTGGCCACTGTGCCATTGAAGGCTTTCAGCTTGATGGAGATGTCTCATCTGGCTCTTGGTTTTCTCAATGTGTTCTTTGAGTCCCTGGCCCAGCTGGAGAAGCCAGTGGGCCACCACGTTCACGTCATCCCAGGAGGCGTACTGAGCCCTGTCTCTCCCAAATGAGAAACTGGTCCCCATATGGACCAAGACGGCCGCTAACAGCAGTAGGAATGCCAGTGTTGGCTTCATCTCTGTTTTCACTAGTGTCTTTGATCAAAGCAACAATACTGATCTTGGTTCAGCTCAGCTGGAAAAGTCTTGTTTGTTCTTCTGTTACATAGCCTCAGAGGTTTATATATCCTGTTGGTCACATGCTGTTGATACTAGGCAGTTCTGATTGAATGCTCCTCGGGTAGTAGGGGTGTAGCAAGCTAAGTCTAACTCTCCATTGTCCCTCTAGTCACATTCTTTTAGGGAACGTGGACCTTGATGAGCAATAAGCTGTCTAATACACCCTCATAGTACATTATTGACACGACCAGTATGTGTAACAGTATAATTTTAAACCGTCCACTCGCCCATACCCGGGCGCGAGCCAGGGACCTTCTGCACACAACTGACAACATTCACCCTCGAAGCATCGTTACCCATCGCTCCACAAGAGCCGCGGCCCTTGCAGAGCAAGGGGAACTACTACTTCAAGGTCTCAGAGCAGGTGATGTAACCGATTGAAACGCTATTTAGCGCACACCGCTAACTAAGCTAGCCGTATCACATCCGTTACACTCACCCCCCTTTTGACCTTCCTCGTTTTTTCCGCAGCAACCAGTAATCCGGGTCAACAGCATCAATGTAACAGTATAATTTTAAACCGTCCCCTCGCCCATACCCGGGCGCGAACCAGGGACCTTCTGCACACATCAACAACAGTCACCCACGAAGCATCGTTACCCATCGTTCCACAAAAGCCGCGGCCCTTGCAGAGCAAGGGGAACTACTACTTCAAGGTCTCAGAGCAGGTGACGTAACCGATTGAAAAGCTATTTAGCGCACACCGCTAACTAAGCTAGCCGTTTCACATCCGTGGTCCTTCTGTAGCTCAGTTGGTAGCTCAGTTGGTAGAGCATGGCGCTTGTAACGCCAGGGTAGTGTGTTCGATCCCCGGGACCACCCATACGTAGAATGTATGCACACATGACTGTAAGTCGCTTTGGATAAAAGCGTCTGCTAAATGGCATATATTATTATTATATATTATTATATGAATTATGTGACGTTATAAAAAATAAAGTGAGTAGCTTTGGCTTGTGTGATCCAGAACGGCTCAAATGAGTTTCGGTAGCCTGAGTCAGCTTGATGTACAAGTACACCCCCTGGATAGGATGCTGTTCTGAGTGCCAAGCAGAGACTCATCAGGTCCCATTTTCCCAACCTCCCAATCTCTGGGCCATATTCAACAAAAATGTTTATTGCTGAAAGTATTTTGGGAAAGAAGATATGAGATGTGTTTATCTATCTTGATTTTCTTTTTAAGGAAGTTAGTTTTCATCTCATCTCTCGTCTCATCTCTAAAGGAAGTTGCTGTTAAACTAAATTATGTTTCGCAGTGTTGCACAACAGATATAGCCGATCCTGTTATTAGATCCTGTTATTCTGGTGCACTCAAGCTACCAGGACAGTCATGATCATCATTATGTGATTTGGAAAGCTGACTCAAACAGAGGCCGTGTGAAGTAGGAGAAAGTTCAGGCTCAGAGACTAGTGGTATTTTGGGGAATATCAATTTGACGAAGCAAGTGGTGACAGCCTTTGATTTGCATTAGACACAAGTTTGTTTTGATAGATCCATTATGCCAAACATTTGTGAGGATATTTAATTAATACCATTGTTTTTCTGTTCCATCAATGGTACTTTTGACTAAGAATTTTACTTGAAGTACATTTATGAAATGGTTTTATACATATTACTGTGTATTTGTGCAGTTGGCTAACTAAAATTTAATATGATGCTTAAGTTCCATATGTCAGTCAATGGTAGCATTTTGACAACGTCTTCGGTTGTAAACAAGTTGCATAACCTTTTTCTCGAGGTTATATTGACTAGAAACCATTGTGTGGAACTGAAGAGACTGAAGAGAACATAGTGCTGTATTGAAACCAGAAAAGTTCCTGTGGGGAATAAAAAAAGCACTTATGTTTATGCAACGTAATAAGCATCCTAAGAGTGTTTCCAAAACTATCTGAGGGAAACTTTAAAGCAGGGGTCCCCTATTCCATTAAGCCACCCCCCTTGAATGGGTGGTCGGGGCTGGAACATAGTTCTAAATCATTTGTGCGCTGAAAATTCACCAAAAGGATTCTAAACAGATTAATTTAATTAATTTAAAACAGAGTAATTTAAAACCTTGATTACATTGTGATATGATCACATGCCTCTATGTGGGGGAATATTTGGGAACAAATATTCTTAATTAAAATCACTTTGAGCTCGTTTCCTGGTGATTTTACAGTCATTTATGTCCAAGAACAAATATATATATATATATATATATATATATATATATATATATATATATAAATAAATAAATAAAATTACCTGTAGGCTGAAATTGGGGAATCGTGCTTTTAAGACACATATTCTGGACTGCCATCCTGCATGTCACCTTGTACTGCTAGGGTACTGTAGGTCAGGATACTGTGGTTGTTGACCTCTAATCCACTAGTGTCCAGGAAGTTTTTTTTTATGCACACCACAACACAATGGTCAACTTTGTGATGCAATTAATTGTAATTAGATGAACCTACGCTTTTCCTGACCCAGTAAAAACAATTGCTTCCTCCAAGTTTGAGTAATTTATCATAGTAAAAAAAAGAACATCACACAAACTATTATGTAAATCTGAACATGTTTGCAAATTGTATGTTTTGCACACTAGTTTGCAAAATGTTTAAGTCAAGTCATCCAAAACTATACTGGACAAAAATATAAATGCACATGTAAAGTGTTGGTCTTTGTTTCATGAGCTGAAATAAAAGATCCCAGAATTTTTCTGTATACACAAAGTAGATTTCTCAAATGTTGTTCACAAATGTGTTTTTAAATCCCTGTTAGTAAGCATTTCTCCTTTGCCAAGATAATCCATCCACCTGACAGGTGTAACATATCAAGAAGCTGATTAAACAGCATGATCATTACACAGGTGCACCTTGTGCTGGGGACAATAAAAGGCAACTCTAAAATTCCACAGATGTCTCTAGTTTTGAGGGAGTGTGCAATTGGCATGCCGACTGCAGGAATGTCCACCAGAGCTGTTGCCAGAGAACGTAATGTTCATTTTTCCAACTCCAACGTCGTTATAGAGAATTCATCAGTACGGCCAACCGGCCTCACAACCGCAGACTATGTGTAACCATATCAGCTCAGGAACTCCACATCCAGGTTCTTTACCTGCAGGATCGGATGAGTCCAGCCACCCTGACAGCTGATGAAACTGAGGAGTATTTCTGTCTGTAATAAAGCCCTTTTGTAGGGGCAAACTATTTCTGTTTGGGTTTGCCTGGCTCTCCAGTGGGTGGGTCTATACGTATGAACTGTAACTCATTGAAGTTGTTGTATGTTAAGCAGTGCGGCTTGGTGGGGTAGTGTTCCAGAGGAAGCATGGCTCTCGACCTTCGCGAGTCCATACGGGAGTTGCAACGATGGGACAAAACTGTAACTACCAATTTGGATATCACAAAAATTGGGTGAGGAAAACGGGGTAATTTGCATTTATATTTTTGTTCAGTATAGATAAAGGTACTTACAATGTACAGTGCAACATTGTTTCAAGGTCATTGCATTGGTTATTCAAATCAAATGTTATTTGTCACAAGCTCTAACTACAAGTGTAGACTTTACTGTGAAATGCTTACTTACAAGCCCTTAACCAACAATGCAGTTGAAAAAATAGTTAAGAAAATATTTACTAAATAAACTAAAGTAAAAGATATATATATATATATGTGTGTGTATATATATGTGTGTGTATATATATATATGTATATGTATGTGTGTGTGTGTGTGTGTGTGTGTGTGTGTGTGTGTGTGTGTGTGTGTGTGTGTGTGTGTGTGTGTGTGTGTGTGTGTGTGTGTGTGTGTGTGTGTGTGTGTGTGTGTGTTATGTACAACAGGAATGCAAGATTTATACACACACAATCTTCCATTCCCCTGTCACAAGGGGATTTATGGCTGGTTTAAGAAAAAATTGTAATCTGTTACTTTTCTAGTATTTTATTTTTTACATTTAAACTCTTGATGAGCAAACTTGTTTTTTTAATGAAGTTGAACATGTGCTCTTTGTCTGAATGTTAAAATGAGGTGAAATCAAGCGCCTCTTTTGACCAAGTTACACTTCTCAAAAGGCACCGAATTGGTGGAGCGACCCAAATTTTGTGCAAAGCCATGTACATTTAAATACTATATGGCCCTGGTATGGTGTGGGATTGTGAAGACTAGATTTCTACCACAGCAATAATAACTATCATTATTGTTTTTCCTTTGCAGGTTTTTGTGTGAATGGTGAAGATTGTATCATGTGGCAGGAGTCTTGTATCAGCATCTTGAGGCAGAAAATACAAATAAATGTCCTCACTGTCAACTGCGTTTATTTTCAACAAACTTAACATGTGTAAATATTTGTACGAACATAACAAGATTCGACAACTGAGACACACTGAACAAGTTCCACAGAAATGTGACTAACAGAAATGGAATAATGTGTCCCTGAACATAGGGTGGGTCAAAATCAAAAGTAACAGTCAGTATCTGTTGTGGCCATCAGCTGCATTAAGTACTGCAGTGCATCTCTTCCGCACAGAATGAGCAGTATGGCTGGTGGCATTGTCATGCTGGAGGGTCATGTCAGGATGAGCCTGCAGGAAGGGTACCACATGAGGGAGGAGGATGTCTTGCCTGTAACACACAGCGTTGAGATTGCCTGCAATGACAACAAGCTCAGTCCGATGATGCTGTGACACACCGCCCCAGACCATGACGGACCCTCCACCTCCAGATCGATCCCGCTCCAGAGCACAGGCCTCGGTGTAACCTTTATTCCTTCAATGATAAACGCGAATCTGACCATCACCCCTGGAGAGACAAAACCGCGACTCGTCAGTGAAGAGCACTTTTTGCCAGTCCTGTCTGGTCCAGCGACGGTGGGTTTGTGCTCATAGGCGACGTTGTTGCCGGTGATGTCTGGTGAGGACCTGCCTTGCAACAGGCCTACAAGCCCTCAGTCCAGCCTCTCTCAGCCTATTGCAGACAGTCAGCACTGATGGAGGGATTGTGCGTTCCTGGTGTAACTCGGGCAGTTGTTGTTGCCATTCTGTACCTGTCCCGCAGGTGTGATGTTTGGATGCACCGATCCTGTGCAGGTGTTACATGTGGTCTGCCACTGCGAGGACGATCAGTTGTCTGTCCTGTCTCCCTGTAGCGCTGTCTTAGGCATCTCACAGTACGGACATTGCAATTTATTGCCCTGGCCACATCTGCAGTCCTCATGCCTCCTTACAGCATGCCTAAGGCACGTTCACTCAGATGTGCAGGAACCCTAGGCATCTTTCTTTTGCTGTTTTTGAGTCAGTAGAAAGGCCTCTTTAATGACCGTTCCACAGGGGAATGTTCATTAATTGTTTATGCTTCATTGAACAAGCATGGGAAACAGTGTTTAAACCCTTCACAATGAAGATCTGTGGAGTTATTTGGATTTTTACTAATTATCTTTGAAAGAAAGGGTCCTGAAAAAGGGATGTTAATTTTTGTTGTTGCTGAGTTTACTTCCATGGCTGTTTCTGATTAGACATGCACAGCTGGAGTGTTCTATGACTGATTAGTTCAGATCTATAAACCCACAAACAGGCTTCTAAGTGTAAATGTGTTAATCCTTGATTATGATTTTTGATTAATATATGCTCACATTGTTAGTTTTGTTTTAATGGCATCATTCAATATCTTAACATCAAGTTGCACAAATTGTTATTTAGCTGAAGAGTAGAGGACAGTACCTACTACAGTGAGGGAAAAAGTATTTGATCCTCTGCTGATTTTGTATGTTTGCCCACTGACAAAGAAATGATCAGTCTATAATTTTAATGGTAAGTTCATTTGAACAGTGAGACAGAATAACAACAAAAAAATCCAGAAAAACGCATGTCAAAAATGTTCTAAATCGATTTGCATTTTAATGAGGGAAATAAGTATTTGACCCCTCTGCAAAACATGACTTAGTACTTGCTGTTTTTCTGTCTCTCACTGTTTAAATAAACCTACCATTAATATTATAGAATCAGCAGGGGATCAAAATACTTTTTTCCCTCACTGTATACACGCCATTCCATGAAACACATGGTTACACTTGTTTTATTTCAGGGGGTATGGTGGGAGAATTGACATTTTATGTTCGCAACCACACAGTTGTTATTTTCAATGCAGGAACTGAAATTCCATTCACCTTCATGTTGACCCATCACCCAGATTCCAAATGTATAGTACCAGTGTTCTGCATGTTGTCTGTCTTCCTATAGGCCTTATATGAACTGTGTCCTAGATTATCTTCTCTATATCACTGTTAATTGACCTGTTGCCTCTTTTAATTGAAAAATCTATTTTGTGATGTGACCAAATGCTATCAAATTGGTGCTGTCCAGGGTTATTGGGACATCCCTAACCTAAAGCCTAACTTTAACCACTACCCTTACCCGCTACCCTTACCCCGACCTTAACCCTTACATGGTCAATTTGGGGCGGCAGCGTAGCCTAGTGGTTAGAGCGTTGGACTAGTAACCGGAAGGTTGCAAGTTCAAACCCCCGAGCTGACAAGGTACAAATCTGTCGTTCTGCCCCTGAACAGGCAGTTAACCCACTGTTCCTAGGCCGTCATTGAAAATAAGAATTTGTTCTTAACTGATTTGCCTAGTTAAATAAAGGTAAAATAAATCAAATTAAAATTAAAAAATGGTAACATACATGCACTTGTCCACAAATCAATGTACACCCCAAGTTAATTGTAGATGTGGAATGCCTGCTGGAGCAAACATTGACCATTACTTAAAACTTTATACACACGTTCAACCCTTGCTCAGCTAATCAAATAGATTTTCCCATGATGTTGCAACTGTGGCGTGACATGAAGATACTCTCCTACATTCTGCCCAATTTCAGTCACTATAAACGGGGAATTGATTCTGCCCAATTTCAGTCACTGTATCCTGGAAATGTATTAAACTCTTACCCCTGTTGCATTCAACTTTAGTTCACTGCGCCTCAGGCCAGACATCTATTTTTCTCAGGTGAAGTTCATTGTTTCATCGCTCTGCCTCAGTCTGGTGAGCCAGGACTTGTGGTAAAGCAGTCATTTGATTTTTCATTCACCTTTTCTCCAATCCCAACTCAAAAGAGATTTCCACAGGGTGAAATGGACTGGACATAACTAATATTTTGACTTTCATCCTTCTATTTTTTTTTATATGCTGGTACCAGGCTACCTTCAGATGAGTCTTGTGAGGCTTGTGGGTATCCTACAGCAAAACAAATTACATGTTTTTTTTTGTGAAAGTCACTTCCATAGAGGAGTCATATTAGTTTTGTTGGACAAACTGTTCAGACGCTAGACGTTTTCTTGAGAATACCGATTTTTGGGTTGTCTCATGGTCTGACAAACCCCGTTGTAGCTTGGCCACCTTCCACCGCAGATGCGGAAGGCCACCATTGGTGGATGTGGTGGATTGAGACGCAGCCCATGCAAGATAACAGAAATCTCTTAAACAGACAGATTTTGATGGGTCTTTTTCTATTATGCTAATTGGATTTCAGAGGGTATGACTCTAGGTTTTTTTAACATGACTATGTTCAACTCATTCAGGTATTTAAAATAACTTTCTGTCTGTCAAATCCAATACTCTCTGAGTCCTTTTTACCAGGACAACAAATATAACATGTGTTTTTCTCTCCATTTTGGACTTTAGCATGTCCTTAAAAATGACTGGTTTCTTGTCTTACAGTAGATAGGATATGACACAATTACTCTTGCCAGTACACAATATCCAATGTATTTTATGACTTATTGATGCCTTTAGGCGTCAACTTTAATCAGATGAATTATAACTAAGAACTCCCCTGAATTTATAGAGTAATATACGTATATCCCTTGTCATCCCTTTGGCTAATTTACAGGCCATATGGAAAAGAAGAAAGAAGTTTGGACCATAGTTGTTGGTGGTAGTTAAGAGTCTGGACACTTATGACAGAGCAAGCTTGGTTGCTGCATATGGCAGGGGAGAGTGTGATAATCCAGTAATTGCTCAATTTGGTTTCCTTACAAGCAGTTTCAGTATTACATAGCTGAGAATAGCGCACTCATGGAAAATCTGAGTCAGTTAGGAAACAACAATGCCAACTTTTCCCAATGGTCATCCTCTTACTGTTTTTTACTGGCAAAATCAGCTAGATAATCATCATTTATGTGTATACAGTGGAGCAAAAAGTATTTAGTCAGCCACCAATTGTGCAAGTTCTCCCACTTAAAAAGATGAGTGAGGCCTGTAATGTTCATCATAGGTACACTTCAACTATGACAGACAAAATGTGGGAATAAAATCCAGAAAATCACATTGTAGGATTTTTAATGAATTTATTTGCAAATTATGGTGGAAAATAAGTATTTGGTCAATAACAAAAGTTTATCTCAATACTTTGTTATGTACCCTTTGTTGGCAATGACAGAGGTCAAACATTTTCTGTAAGTCTTCACAAGGTTTTCACACAATGGTGCTGGTATTTTGGCCCATTCCTCCATGCAGATCTCCTCTAGAGCAGTGATGTTTTGGGGCTGTTGCTGGGCAACACAGACTTTCAACTCCCTCCAAATATTTTCTATGGGGTTGAGATCTGGAGACTGGCTAGGCCACTCCAGGACCTTGAAATGCTTCTTACGGAGCCACTCCTTCATTGCCCGGGCAGTGTGTTTGGGATCCTTATCATGCTGAAAGACCCAGCCACATTTCATCTTCAATGCCCTTGCTGATGGAAGGAGGATTTCACTCAAAATCTCATGATACATGGCCCCATTCATTATTTCCTTTACACGGATCAGTCGTCCTGGTCCCTTTGCAGAAAAACACCCCCAAAGCATAATGTTTCCACCCCCATGCTTCACAGCAGGTATGGTGTTCTTTGGATGCAACTCAGCATTCTTTGTCCTCCAAACACGATGAGTTGAGTTTTTACCAAAAAGTTATATTTTGGTTTCATCTGACCATATGACATTATCCCAATCTTCTTCTGGATCATCCAAATGCTCTCTAGCAAACTTCAGACGGGTCTGGACATGAACTGGCTTAAGCAGGGGGACACATCTGGCACTGCAGGATTTGAGTCCCTGGTGGCGTAGTGTGTTACTGATGGTAGGCTTTGTTACTTTGGTCCCAGCTCTCTGCAGGTCATTCACTAGGTCACCCCGTGTATTTCTGGGATTTTTGCTCACCGTTCTTGTGATCATTTTGACCCCACGGGGTGAGATCTTGCGTGGAGCCCCAGATCGAGGGAGATTATCAGTGGTCTTGTATGTCTTCCATTTCCTAATAATTGCTCCCACAGTTGATTTCTTCAAACCTGCAGATTCAGTCTTCCCAGCCTGGTGCAGGTCTACAATTGTGTTTCTGGTGTCCTTTGACAGCTCTTTGGTCTTGGCCATAGTGGAGTTTGGAGTGTGACTGTTTGAGGTTGTGGACAAGTGTCTTTTATTCTGATAACAAGTTCAAACAGGTGCCATTAATACAGGTAACGAGTGGAGGACAGAGGAACCTCTTAAAGGAGAAGTTACAGGTCTGTGAGAGCCAGAAATCTTGCTTGTTTGTAGGTGACCAAATACTTATTTTCCACATTAATTTGCAAATTAATTCATAAAAATTCATACAATGTGATTTTCTGGATTTTTTTCCCCCTCATTTTGTCTGTCATAGTTGAAGTGTACCTATGATGAAAATTACAGGCCTCTCTCATATTTTTAAGTGGGAGAACTTGCACAATTGGTGGCTGACTAAATACTTTTTTGCCCCACTATACATCGTCTGTAAATCACAATTAGGAGGAAATCGAAGTGTTACCTAAATGCATTTGAAAAGAGAGAGACACATCACGCCTGCTATTTACATAGGCTTTACACTGCTGAAACAACTTTTTATTTTGTTTAACTAAGCAAGTCCGTTAATAACAAATTCTTATTTATAAAGACGGCCTACCCTGACCAAACCCTCCCCAACCCAAACAACGCTGGACCAATTGTGCGTCACTTTATGGGACTCCTGATCACGGCCGGTTGTGATACAGCCCGGGATCAATCCAGGGTCTGTAGTGATGCCTCTAGCACTGAGATGCAGTGCCTTACACATGTCAACTACTGTTCAATAACATACTGTGCCAACCTGAGGGGTTAGAGAGTGTGCGTCTGAGACAATGGCAAGCCCCCATACAACCTTCACCCACACTAAGCTTTATCTCCTTTAGATATGCTCAAATGTCCTATCTCTGTCTTCTGCAGCTTGTATAGACAATAAGGGACTTACATAACAGAACAATGGTTCACATTCCATTCCTGAGGGTGCATATTTGTGTTCTAGTCCAGCACTAACACAACTGATTCAACTAATGAAATTGGCTTGGTGAAACAAACATGCAACCTCCTACAGAATCGTAATTTGAGCGAGTTTGCTACAGCATGACAATAATCCTGCAGCAACAGGAAATGTGAATTACTATGTGGATTTTAATTAATGGAAATGTTTTGTTGGGGTAGATGCATTTTTCATTATGGGTAAATCAAGTCTGACATTTTAAGTGTAAATTACAAACTTTACAAGTCTTTTAAAACCTTGAATACACTACAAGTTTGAATTGCAAATTCTCAGCAAAAAAAGTGATCAAATTAAGATCCTACATCTGTGAGGAGGGTCTGCTTGCCCTGAGACATGGTAGACTCCTACAGACATCTCTCAGAGCAAGGGAGCCTGTCATGCCAAATAATGTCCCCATTCAAATAGTGTCCCCCACTGCGTCAGAACTCATCGAATCCCATTGTGATGTTAAGGGAGACACTATTTGGCATGACAGGCCCCCAGGAATGGAAAAATAAATAGAGAGGTCAATGATGACGTTATTATGACTAGTAATTGTTGTAATTTAGCCTCTCAGTGAACAGTAGCGTGGACGTCAGAAAGTGACCTCCGCTAAATGTCTACCAGTAACCCCAGGACTCTTCATCTCCTGGGAGTTCTCTATTCTGCTGTGGCCATCAACCGGGTGTCAGCTTCTGACCTGGAGGAAAACCCACAACACTCATCCTGGCCCCATTCGCTGGCATCCTCCACTCCACCACAGAGGTCAATGAACTAAGGATCTGGGAGAGAAATATTATGTTAGTATTTTTGCACTCAAAACATGTCAATCTGAGTATAGATATAAGAATAAACAGACATGAACTTTTTAATATCTATGGCTCAAAATGAAAATTTGAAACGCAACTAATCTAAATGCTTGGCAGAAGGAACACTGGAAATAAAAAACCATGGGAAACTAGTCCGTGGTTTTCATTGACACCTAGCCTACATTAATTGCATTACTCAACTGGCACACATAACAGTGATTAAACATGGAAGGGACATTTTAAAATGAGATATGGGAAACTGTAGAAGTTAGTAGCTGAAGTAATTGATCACTTATGCCATTCTCTCATGGATCTTGAAGGTCTCTGCCAGTGTCTGTTGTTGTTACATTGTGTCAATGTCATGTTGTGCTCCTCAGTTTTACCCCTGGACCCATACCAAGGGAGGGTCAACACTAACCTAGAATTGGAGCAATAAAAGCAGTCTCCTCTTCCTCCTCAGGATGTTGACACAACAGGACATCCCAAGGGATTTTTGAATATGTTTTATTAATTATCTCAATATTAATCAGTGCTTGTTTTCCCCAGCTCCACTGCCTGTCCTTTTGTTGTACGACTAATGAACCATGCAGTTTTCCCATTTGATGGATGTTGGGGATTATGAATATGAAGTTGAAAAATTGTGACATTTTCCTTTAACTTATCTCCCGTAAGTGTCACTGGCTCGGTTTCTCTGGTAAATCACAGAGAAGGAGCGCTATCTGTGTGCTCACCCTGGTATCCCCTTTCCCACTTTTAGCCTTCTCCTTTGCAGTCTATTTCCACAGTAAAAACCCTGTTATAAAATAGTGGCTATGTCAGAGATTCGACTTCACAGCAGTCGGTGACGGCAGACTGAATGATCTACAAATCACCTTTCATCCTAAATAACTGCTCATTATTATTTGTAGATCAGTCAGTCCGCTCAATCATTGATCAGCAACTGCTCTCAAACACGGCTGATGTCTCTTTTGAAGACACATTCTGCTGATTCATCAAAGTAAAGATATTTTCAATGTTCATGACAGAGCAGGGAAGCCATTACAAAACTTTGTTCAGATATGTGTGTGGTTCGTCAAGCACTGTTCCCTCTGTCACGCTCTTGTAAAATGGAACAATATTTTATTCAGTGACCAGATTTATCTTAACCCTACCCTTAGAGGCTTTACTGGTCAGTAAGTAGTGCTTTGTCCAATCTGAGAAATACAGTAACTGTAATGCAATAGTGCCCACTACTGTTAGGCCATATGGTTGCAGTCTGGTCAATAGGATAAATTGTGAGACGCGTTTGACATGAAGCGTGAAGGCATTGAAGATGACCCTCCCACTTTACGAAGCATAGACTTGGTTAATTCTTACTCTGCGAAGCCTAGATTTGTTTAATTCTTTATAGATTATAGTTCAGTTTACATTTTTTTTAACATATCCTAGCAGACTGCAATTTTATTCCCAGTTAATGAGTTTTTGTAACTAGCACTGAACAATAAAATATTAACTGCTGTCTGGAAAACATAACATCTGTAGTAGCTGTTTCTGTTTGTAATTAAAAAAAACTGCTGGTCAGCAGAAAGGAACAGCTGCAAGTACAAGAAGGATGCTCATAAAAAAAGCAGTTTCTCATTTTACTGGCTTCTGCTATACACACACACAATGCTGTCCAGGCATTGTAGGAATGGTAAATATTAAGGTGACTTTCCCCATCCAACATCTTTGCATTCTCAAGTGGGAAGTATTTCAATTGCTTTTATCCAAAACACTCCTGCCCTCCATGCGCTTTCCACACACACATGCATCACTTACCTCATTACATTACCTCGCATTGGGGACATTCCTGTGAATGTATTGTGTAAATGGTGGTTTCTACAGTGTTATATTGTATATCTGTATTGATGTTGATCTGATGTTTTTTTTGTTCTGAGCCAACACACCAAGATAAATTCCTAGAATTGTTTGTTGCATGGCTGTAATGTTTCCTGATTCTGATTCAATGTCCTATTACAGTCACCTCAAAATGACTTGCAATAGAGCAGACATCCTATGAATGCTTTGAAGTTAACACAATTGAATCACATAGAATAAAAACATCATGCAAAAGTAATTCATAGCAACAAAACCTTACTGTTCAGTGTATTATTTTTGATTATGAAGGCATGATCGTTCTAAATAGATAATGCTATTGAGCAGAACATATTGAACGTCACTGACATCCTTTTCATGGCAAACCAAGGCAATATCCAATGTGCAGGCATTCCAATGTGTTCTGATTTACATTGGTATTTGACCAGGTAACTATATTCTTCATAATTATTTTCATACAGTTATCACAAGCTAACTTAATTCCAAAACATTCCACTATGCACTAAATAGCTTGAAGGCAAACATGAACATATCTTTGTTCAAATAAATAAAGTATATTTTACACTTTACACTAGAGCAGTAGTGAAACTATTGCCATTTTTATAAAATGTAGAAAGAAGATCTGTTGGCAAAACAATAATAACTTATTTTTCATTAATTACTGACTTTATTGTCCCCATGGGGAATTTTTTTTGCAGTGTCATGTACACGTTTAAAGTGTACATGACACTGCAACAAAATTTCCCCATTGACAAATGGCACTTGTCTAGGCCAACTACAACATGACAAAAAATGTTTTGCTCAATCATGACTCAATAATTTTGGCCACAAACGTATTTTTTAGATATTGTGATAAATATGCAAAGTTGGTTTTAATTTCGAAACCTATTAAAAAGTATTTATATTCTGGCTATAACATCATAATGCATCAGTCACTTCCACTGAGGTATAAAGTACTTTCCACCGTTTCTGTCCCCTACTACTTCTATTGGGCACACATCCCCTTGCACGGATTGGTTGATTCGCCTGTCTATCATTGACTCATAAACCTGTGGAAGAGTGGGAAAGCGCAAGGGGTGGCATGTTTTTCCTTCCTAACTCTATTACCAAGAATGCTCGGAGAAATTATAGTGAAAGTTAAAAGAAAGCCTTAGGAAGTCTGAAAGGTAAGACAAACACATTTAAATGATACATTATTGCATGCACTACATATACCTCGAACGGTAGCCTATCAAATGGGCTCAACATTTGCGTAAAAGCAAAGGGAACAGGTAAAGTTACCGCTCTATCAACTGTATGGACCATGCCTTGATTGATTTCTATCTCTTTTCCTTTTTTAAGTAGACCTACATAACATATTGTGTGCGCTTTTTATTTAGTGCATTGAAAATAGTGCTCAGATAGTTGTGAATGTTACCGACCCGTACGAAGCCCATCATATGCCTACGATACATTTGTTCCGTAACCAACTGTATTCTGAAAAGTCTGTAGCGAACCATCTGCCATAGTTGAAAACATCAACTGTGCGGTTATATTTGTGCATAACCAATCAAGTAACGTTATATACGAATAAATTCTTCATAACATTTATTTATTTAGCATTTATTTAGTTTACTGTTCAGAGACAGCACATGAAAAGCCACAATTAATATCCTATGTGGGCATAAAGACAGTATCGTCAGGTCCACAAAGAGCCCCATTTGAACAAAACTGGGCTAGTCCAAGAACATCTGTTTGAATTTAATTCAAATTAATGAAACATTTTTAGAGTGATTTTAGTCTTGAGAAGAGAGATACATTGACACACGCCATGCAAGATAACTGTTAAAATAGTACTTCATCGATGTATAGGCTACTGAACGCATAGAATGGCGTTATAAAGGTGTTACATGAGGTTGGGGTTAGATTTAGACAAGTACATTTAAGATTATAATCCACCCAGGAAGTCAATTTTTTTTTTTACCCCAAGCAAAAAATATTTGGAGTTGTAGCTGAACAAAGTCGTCATCATCAAACAAACAGAAAGACATGACATGGTATGAAATTACTCCATTGTCAGTGAAATGCCCCCCCCCCCCCCCCCCCACACACACACACTCTCTGCACATCCCCCATTAGGGCAACAATCTGTGGTGCTGTCAATTGTATTCACTCTGTGGAGGACAAGAAAGTCGTGTCTTGCTTCATAATAACACACATAATCACATTGTGACATGGGGATTACTAAATGAACCACAGCTTCGTGGAATTGGCTTTTTGTGATCACAATTGATTCTCCTATTGTGGGGTGAGTTGTGCCCCAGACATGGCTTGTCCAGACTGTAATTCATCCACTTGACTGCTAACCATCCCCATGTTGTCTGTCATGTGATTCTATGCTATAAACTGTCTTATTATTATTGCATTAAATCATTGTTTTGTAACGTCCATATGCTTTCATCCTGAATTCACATGTTGTGAACCATCTGGCTTTCTTTGAAATGTAGATGTTAATTGTAAGATGACAAAATGTTGTGCATCTACAAGAACATACTGGTTCATGATGTACATTCCTAAATCTGTTTGTTTATATTTTAATGGAACATAAACCATTGATGCAGGCTAGATAATTTCTACAACAATATACAGATACACATAATTAAACCTTTCACTGGTTATGTGGGAAAGAAATGATCTAAGCTAAGGTTGGATGTAAAACAGAATGAATCATATTTGAGCAGCAAATATCTGTCCAAACAAGAGGCCTCTATTGTACATAGGATAATTGCATTGACTTGTTGTGCCCTTAGACAGTAGCCTCCATAGTTAAAAAAATAAGTTGCTTTTTACCTGTTGTCTCTTAGAAAAGGCAAACAGTTTTATGTTATGTTTTAGAGTGTGATTATTTATGTTTAAGCATGAATTCACTGCCTCCGCATTTTTACACCATCAATGCAATGCTTTTCAAACTGTTATTGAAAACAATATTTCCTCCTGAGATCTATTTGAACAACCCCAAAGTTTTAGTAAAACGTCATATTTAACCTTTCTTGTTGTAAGTATCCATATGAAACGGCTTCATAACAATGTGAACATCCTCCTATCCAAGAAAATATTAATGGTAAAAAGTTGGCAGTTGACACATTTGTATTAATTCAGTTAGATTTTTTACCAAAACGCAATGTGGGAAAAAAACAAAAAAGTGGGTTTAAAGGCTTTAATAGGAGATGAAATTGCCCTTCTCAGATTGACAGTAGCTAAAGCACTTGCTCATGTCTGTTGTCAACCCCTTCGAGGAGCAGTGACTGATGTCTTGTTCTGCTATATATGTCTTGAGATTCATTGTAGCAAATCACAACAATTATGCGTGTTGGACGGTAACATGTTAAGCTTTTAACAACATTGATGAGCTCACAGGGAGGATATGGTCGGGTTCCTGCAACTGTACACTTGAGTATGACTTACAGTGTCTGTCTTCAAAAATAGAACCACCATAAATGTAGTGACGGGTGTGGGGGCAGTGAAACTGTCTGATGCTGAGGACGCTCTCAGCGTCTAACAAAACAAGAAAATATATATTATATTCTGTAATATATAGGTCTATATTCCAAAACCTTGATGCCATGGGGTGGCAGGGTAGCCTAGTGGTTAGAGCGTTGGACTAGTAGCCGAAAGGTTGCAAGTTCAAATCCCTGTGCTGACAAGGTACAAATCTGTTGTTGTGCCCCTGAACAGCCAGTTAACACACTGTTCTTAGGCTGTCATTGAAAATAAGAATTTGTTCTTAACTGACTTGCATAGTTAAATAAAGGTAAAAAATCATAGTAAATACTTTACTATGTTTTGTTTTCTTCTCTGCCTGTTCCCTTTACCTTTCATTCACCTTGAATATCCAATCTGCAGAGAGTTTTGTTCATTGTTTGATTGAGTTAGATTATTGACTTATTCATTCAAGTCCACTTGAGGTTTGACCGTTCCCTGAACACTAGTTGTACAATCATCTCCTTTGATCAAGGCCTTCAGTGGATTTGATGTCTGCATCCCCATGGTTAAGTTGGCTCCATCTGCCATAGAGAGGTCTTTCAGAGAGGCCTTTTTACATCAGCCGATGTCACAATGTGCTGTACAGAAACCCAGCCTAAAACCCCAAACAGCAAGCAATGCAGATGTAGAAGCACGGTGAAAGGCCAGAACCCTAGGAGGAAACCTAGAGAGGAACCAGGCTCTGTGGGGTGGCCAGTCCTCTTCTGGCTATGCAGGGTGGAGATTATAACAGAACATGGCCAAGATGTTCAAATGTTCATAGATTTTTTATTTTATTTTTTATTTCACCTTTATTTAACCAGGTAGGCTAGTTGAGAACAAGTTCTCATTTGCAACTGTGACCTGGCCAAGATAAAGCATAGCAGTGTGAACAGACAACACAGAGTTACACATGGAGTAAACAATTAACAAGTCAATAACACAGTAGAAAAAAAGGGGAGAAAAAAAGGGGAGTCTATATACAATGTGTGCAAAAGGCATGAGGAGGTAGATGAATAATTACAATATTGCAGATTAACACTGGAGTGATAAATGGTCAGATGATCATGTACAGGTAGAGATATTGGTGTGCAAAAGAGCAGAAAAGTAAATAAATAAAAACTGTGGGGATGAGGTAGGTGAAAATGGGTGGGCTATTTACCAATAGATTATGTACAGCTGCAGCTATCGGTTAGCTGCTCAGATAGCTGATGTTTGAAGTTGGTGAGGGAGATAAGTCTCCAACTTCAGCGATTTTTGCAATTCGTTCCAGTCACAGGCAGCAGAGTACTGGAACGAAAGGCGGCCGAATGAGGTGTTGGCTTTAGGGATGATCAGTGAGATACACCTGCTGGAGCGAGTGCTACGGATGGGTGTTGCCATCGTGACCAGTGAACTGAGATAAGGCGTAGCTTTACCTAGCATGGCCTTGTAGATGACCTGGAGCCAGTGGGTCTGGCGACGAATATGTAGCGAGGGCCAGCCGACTAGAGCATACAAGTCGCAGTGGTGGGTAGTATAAGGTGCTTTAGTGACAAAACGGATGGCACTGTGATAAACTGCATACAGTTTGCTGAGTAGAGTGTTGGAAGCGATTTTGTAGATGACATCGCCGAAGTCGAGGATCGGTAGGATAGTCAGTTTTACTAGGGTAAGCTTGGCAGCGTGAGTGAAGGAGGCTTTGTTGCGGAATAGAAAGCCGACTCTTGATTTGATTTTCGATTGGAGATGTTTGATATGGGTCTGGAAGGAGAGTTTGCAGTCTAGCCAGACACCTAGGTACTTATAGGTGTCCACATATTCAAGGTCGGAACCATCCAGTGTGGTGATGCTAGTCGGGCATGCGGGTGCAGGCAGCGATCGGTTGAAAAGCATGCATTTGGTTTTACTAGCGTTTAAGAGCAGTTGGAGGCCACGGAAGGAGTGTTGTATGGCATTGAAGCTCGTTTGGAGGTTAGATAGCACAGTGTCCAATGACGGGCCGAAAGTATATAGAATGGTGTCGTCTGCGTAGAGGTGGATCAGGGAATCGCCCGCAGCAAGACCAACATCATTGATATATACAGAGAAAAGAGTCGGCCCGAGAATCGAACCCTGTGGCACTCCCTTAGAGACTGCCAGAGGACCGGACAGCATGCCCTCCGATTTGACACGCTGAACTCTGTCTGCAAAGTAATTGGTGAACCAGGCAAGGCAGTCATCCGAAAAACCGAGGCTACTGAGTCTGCCGATAAGAATCTGGTGATTGACAGAGTCGAAAGCATTGGCAAGGTCGATGAAGACGGCTGCACAGTACTGTCTTTTATCGATGGCTGTTATGATGTCGTTTAGTACCTTGAGTGTGGCTGAGGTGCACCCGTGACCGGCTCGGAAACCAGATTGCATAGCGGAGAAGGTACGGTGGGATTCGAGATGCTCAGTGACCTGTTTGTTGACATGGCTTTCGAAGACCTTAGATAGGCAGGGCAGAATGGATATAGGTCTGTAACAGTTTGGGTCCAGGGTGTCTCCCCCTTTGAAGAGGGGGATGACTGCAGCAGCTTTCCAATCCTTGGGGATCTCAGACGATATGAAAGAGAGGTTGAACAGGCTGGTAATAGGGGTCAGATAATAATTATCACAGTGGTTGTAGAGGGTGCAACAGGTCAGCACCTCAGATGTAAATGTCAGTTGGCTTTTCAAAGCCGATCATTCAGCGTTAGAGACAGCATTTGTGGTAGAGAGAGGGTCCAAAACAGCAGGTCTGGGACAAGGTAGCGCGTCCAGTGACAGGTCAGGGTTCCATAGCCGCAGGTAGAACAGTTGAAACTGGAGCAGCAGCATGACCAGGTGGACTGGGGACAGCAAGGAGTCATCAGGCCAGGTAGTCCTGAGGCATGGTCCTAGGTCTCAGGTCCTCTGAAAGAAAGAGAGAGAGGAAAAAAGAGAGAATTAGAGGGAGCATACTTAAATTCACACAGGACACCGGATGAGACAGGAGAAATACTCCAATTTTAACAGACTGACCCTAGCCCCCGACACAAACTATTGCAGCATAAATACTGGAGGCTGAGACAGGAGCGGTCGGGAGACACTGTGGCCCTGTCCGACGATGCCCCCGGACAGGGCCAAACAGGCAGGATATAACCCCACCCACTTTGCCAAAGCACAGCCCCCACACCACGAAAGTGATATCATTCACTACAGCAGCCATATTGTTTATTGTTGATGATGCAAATGGCTCCAATATTCCGCGAAGAAGGCCTCTACTTGGCTGTTTCTGACATTGGAGGAGTTATCATTCAAATAAAATAAAATGTTATTGGTCACAAACACATACAGTTGAAGTCGGAAGTTTGCATACACGTTAGCCAAATACATTTAAACTCAGTATTTCACAATTCCTGACATTTAATTCTATTAAAAATTCCCTGTCTTAGGTCAATTGGGATCACCACTTTATTTTAAGGATGTGAAATGTCAGAATAATAGTAGAGAGAATGATTTATTTCAGCTTTTATTTCTTTCATCACATTCCCATTCCCTTCAACTATGACAGACAAAATGAGAAAAAAAATCCAGAAATCACATTGTAGGATTTAAAAAAATGTATTTGCAAATTATGGTGGAAAATAAGTATTTGGTCACCGACAAACAAGCAAGATTTCTGGCTCTCACAGACGTGTAACTTCTTCTTTAAGAGGCTCCTCTGTCCTCCACTCATTACCTGTATTAATAGCACCTGTTTGAACTTTTTATCAGTATAAAAGACACCTGTCCACAACCTCAAACAGTCACACTCCAAACTCCACTATGGCCAAGACCAAAGAGCTGTCAAAGGACACCAGAAACAAAATTGTAGACCTGCACCAGGCTGGGAAGACTGAATCTGCAGGTTTGAAGAAATCAACTGTGGGAGCAATTATTAGGAAATGGAAGACATACAAGACCACTGATAATCTCCCTCGATCTGGGGCTCCACGCAAGATCTCACCCCGTGGGGTCAAAATGATCACCAGAACTGTGAGCAAAAATCCCAGAACCACATGGGGGGACCTAGTGAATGACCTGCAGAGAGCTGGGACCAAGTAACAAAGCCTACCATCAGTAACACACTACGCCGCCAGGGACTCAAATCCTGCAGTTCCAGACCTGCAGTTCCAGATGTGTCCCCCTGCTTAAGCTAGTACATGTCCAGGCCCGTCTGAAGTTTGCTAGAGAGCATTTGGATGATCCAGAAGAAGATTGGGAGAATGTCATATGGTCAGATGAAACTAAAATATAACTTTTTGGTAAAAACTCAACTCGTCGTGTTTGGAGGACAAAGAATGCTGAGTTGCATCCAAAGAACACCACTCCTACTGTGAAGCATGGGGGTGGAAACATCATGCTTTGGGGCTGTTTTTCTGCAAAGGGACCAGGACGACTGATCCGTGTAAAGGAAAGAATGAATGGGGCCATGTATCGTGAGATTTTGAGTGAAAACCTCCTTCCATCAGCAACGGCATTGAAGATGAAACGTGGCTTGGTCTTTCAGCATGACAATGATCCCAAACACACCGCCCGGGCAACGAAGGAGCATTTCACGGTCCTGGAGTGGCCTAGCCAGTCTCCAGATCTCAACCCCATAGAAAATATTTGGAGGGAGTTGGAAGTCTGTGTTGCCCAGCAACAGCCCCAAAACATCACTGCTCTAGAGGAGATCGGCATGGAGGAATGGGACAAAATAACAGCAACAGTGTATGTGAACCTTGTGAAGACTTACAGAAAACATTTGACATCTGTCATTGCCAACAAAGGGTATATAACAAAGTATTGAGATAAACTTTTGTTATTGACCAAATACTTGTTTTCCACCATAATTTGCAAATAAATTAGTTAAAAATCCACAATGTGATTTCTGGATTTTTTTTCTCATTTTGTCTGTCATAGTTGAAGCGTACCTATGATGAAAATTACAGGTGTCTGTCATCTTTATAAGTGGGAGAACTTGCACAATTGGTTGCTGACTAAATACTTTTTTGCCCCACTGTACACTCAATTAGTATTTGGTAGCATTGCCTTTAAATTGTTTACCTTGGGTCAAACGTTTCAGTTAGCCTTCCACAAGCTTCTCACAATAAGTTGGGTGAATTTGGGCACATTCCTCCTGACAGAGCTGGTGTAACTGAGTTAGGTTTGTAGGCCTCTTTGCTCACACATGCTTTTTCAGTTCTGCCCACAAATGTTCTATAGGATTGACATCAGGGCTTTGTGATGGCCATTCCAATACCTTGTCTTTGTTGTCCTTAAGCCATTTTGCACGACTTTGGAAGTATGCTTGGGGTCATTGTCCATTTGGAAGACCCATTTGCGACTAAGCTTTAACTTCCTGCCTGATGTCTTGAGATGTTGCTTTAATATATCCACTTAATTAACCTAAGTGTATATAAACTTCCGACAACTGGACATCTCGTGTCTGAGCCGTTGAATTGCGACTCCACTTTGTCTCTGTACTGACTGTACTGTTTGATTGCCTTACAGAAGGAATAACTACACTGTTTGTATTCAACCATATTCCAAGTCACCTTGCCATGGTTAAATGCGGTGGTCGGCGCTTTCAGTTTAGCGCAAATGCTGCCATCTGTCCACGGTTTCTGATTTAGATATGTTTTAATAGTCACAGTGGGAACAATATCAACATCCCCTATACACTTCCTGATGAACTCAGTCACCGTGTCCGTGTATACATCAATGTTATTCTCCGAGGCTACCCGGTACATATCCCAGTCTGCGTGATCAAAACAATCTTGATGCATGGATTACGATTGGTCAAACCAGCGTTGAATAGACCTTAGCACGGGTACTTCCTGTTTGAGTTTCTGCCTATAGGAAGGGAGGTGCAAAATGGAGTCGTGATCTGATTTGCCGAAGGGAGGGCGGGGAAGGGCCTTGTAGGCATCCCGGAAGAGAGAATAGTAGTGGCCGAGCGTTTTCCCAACGCGAGTACTACAGTCAATGTGTTGATAGAACTTCAGTAGCGTTTTCCTCAAATTTGCTTTGTTAAAATCCCCAGCTATAATAAATGCGGCCTTATTTGGCCAACTTGGAGATCGACACACCATCCTAAAAAAGGACTGGTTGTCCGAGATAAAATTTTATTGGTATGAGTAGGAGCATACTAGAGGTCGACCGGTTATGATTTTTCAACGCCGATACCGATTATTGGAGGACGAAAAAAGCTGATACCGATTAATCGGCTGATTTAAAAAATATATATTTGTAATAATGACAATTACAACAATACTGAATGAACACTTATTTAAAATTAATATAATACATGAATAAAAATCTATTTAGCCTCAAATAAATAATGAAACATGTTCAATTTGGTTTAAATAATGCAAAAACAAAGTGTTGGAGAAGAAAGTAAAAGTGCAATATGGGCCATGTAAAAAAGCTACCTTTTAAGTTCCTTGCTCAAGACATGAGAACATATGAAAGCTGGTGGTTCCTTTTAACATGAGACTTCAGTATTCCAAGGTAAGAGGTTTTAGATTGTAGTTATAGTATTTATAGGACTATTTCTCTCTATACCATTTGTATTTCATATACCTTTGACTATTGGATGTTCTTATAGGCACTTTAGTATTGCCAGTGTAACAGTATAGCTTCCGTCCCTCTCCTGGCCTCGAACCAGGAACACATCGACAACAGCCACCCTCGAAGCAGCGTTACCCATGCAGAGCAAGGGGAACAACTACTCCAAGTCTCAGAGCGAGTGACGTTTGAAACGCTATTAGTGCGCACCCCGTTAACTAGCTAGTAATTTCACATCGGTTACACCAGCCTAATCTCGGGAGTTGACAGGCTTGAAGTCATAGCGCAATGCTTGAAGCATTGTGAAGAGCTTCTGTCAAACACACAATAGTGCTGTTTGAATGAATGCTTACGAGCCTGCGGCTGCCTATCACCGCTCAGTCAGACTGCTCTATCAAATCATAGACTTAATTATAACATAACACACAGAAATACGAGCCTTTGGTCATTAATATGGTAGAATCTGGAAACTATCATTTCGAAAACAAAATGTTTATTATTTTCAGTGAAATACGGAACTGTTCAGTATTTTATCTAATGGATGGCATCCATAAGTCTAAATATTGCTGTTACATTGCACAACCTTCAATGTTATGTCATAATTACGTAAAATTCGGGCAAATTAGTTCACAATGAGCCAGGCTGCCCAAACTGTTGCATATACCCTGACTCTGTGTGCAATGAACGCAAGAGAAGTGACACAATTTCACCTGGTTAATATTGCCTGCTAACCTGGATTTATTTTAGCTAAATATGCAGGTTTAAAAATATATACTTCTGTGTATTGATTTTAAGAAAGGCATGGGTGTTTATGGTTAAGTACAGTCGTGCAACGATTGTGCTTTTTTCGCAAATGCACTTTTGTTAAATCATCCCCCTGCGTTGCATCTATTATATGCAACGCAGGACACACTAGATAAACTAGTAATATCATCAATCATGTGTTTTATAAAATTGCATTTTACCTTTATTTAACTAGGCAAGTCAGTTAAGAACAAATTCTTATTTTCAATGACGGCCTAGGAACAATGGGTTAATTGCCTGTTCAGGGGCAGAACGACAGATTTGTACCTTGTCAGCTCGGGGGTTTGAACTTGCAACCTTCCGGTCACTAGTCCAACGCTCTAACCACTAAAATAGTGATTATGATAGATTGATTGATTGGTTTTTATGATAAGTTTAATGCTAGCTAGCAACTTACCTTGGCTTCTTACTGCATTTGCTTAATAGGCAGGCTCCTCGTGGAGTGCAATGAGAGGCAGGTGGTTAGAGCGTTGGACTAGTTAGCTGTAAGGTTGCAAGATTGAATCCCGGAGCTGACAAGGTAAAAATCTGTCGTTCTGCCCCTGAACAGGCAGTTAACCCACTGTTCCTAGGCCGTCATTGAACATAAGAATGTGTTCTTAACTGACTTGCCTAGTTAAATAAAGGTGTAAAAACAAAAAGCATCGGCCAAATCGGTGTCCAAAAATACCGGCCCTAATTAATCGGCCATTCCTATTAATCAGTCGACCTCTCGAGCATACTGCTTAATGGGCTTTCATTGCACTGAAACATTATTAAATTGAATCTATCTTGGATATTAGATTGAGTCCCTACTACACGATATACAGTGTGTGAGAATAAATGAGCTAAAAATACCCATGTAAACTCTAACAAGGTCTGGGGGAGAGAGCCTATTTACTAATTGAATCTAGTGCCTTGAGATGCTGTTTATTCCCGCTTAAAGTGCAATCAGCTGCTTCTAACAATTTCCCCAAGGCCACTTTTTGAAACACTTAAAGGGATAATTTGGGATTGTGCCTGGATATATTTTAAGGCTCCTGAGTGGCGCAGGGGTCTAAGGCACTGCACCTCAATTCTAGAGGTGTCACTACAGACCCTGGTTCGATCCTGGGCTGTATCACAACCTGTGATCAGGAGTCCCAATTGACCCAGTGTCGTCTGGGTTAGGGGAGGGTTTGGCCGGGGTAGGTTGTCATTGTAAAATAACAATTTGTTTTTAATCGACTTGCCTAGTTAAATATACAGTAAATATACAGCATGATTTTCAGCCTTATTTTGAGGTGAGCAGAGCTTACGTATTGGCGTTTTTGTTAAGTCTTGGATCTGGAGAAGGTTTTCCCACAAATCAACTGTCCCTATCCTCCTCTATAAACTTGAAGTAAACATGTTGGTGTGTAAGTGTAATTTGCACCAGTAAAGGAAATAACTGATTAATAAACAGGTTTTGGAGTGTGGTTTTAGACCATTGCGGCTAGCTGACATCTGGTCTTTTTACTGGAGGTATGAAAATAAAGCATCTGGAGGCTTCATTTGCTACTGTTGTGAAGAAGGCAAATGGTTCAGTCTCAAATGGTTCAGTGTCTATGCTGCATGCAGCTCCTAGGCTTGCCAAATGGGTCAATAAGATCATGTTTCCAGAGACCTAGACATTAGGCTATGTTTTTATTGCATCATTTATTGGACCATTCCAAGTCCAGTCAAGTCATTTTCTCAGTTTTCTTAGCTGACAATATAACAGTTTGAAAATAAACAATTTGAAAAAGTAAAGTAGTTAATTCAATCTCAGTACAGTAACTTGGGTTGAAGTTGAACAGTAAGATGTTGCAGAACCATGGCACTCATTTTAATTTGATCCACTTTCTCCCCAGTGACATTACAGACAGTACATGTCATAATGTCTTACCATTTCTGTTTTCCACTAAGGCCTATATGAGGACCCTTGCTGAGGAGCTAGACCTTCAGACCATTTTAGAAAGAGCTTGGGCAGTACATTGAGACCATTGTAAAATCTGCATGCAAATAGCTCCACTTTGAGTGTGGTGCTTGGAGCCAACATGGTGTCTGGGTGGGAAGACAAGGTCCTGTTAGACTGGGTTTTGTACTTGGCCTTCCAAACACCATTCAAAGCCACGGACTTCCCCAATGCCTGATTGAATTCACTTTGTGACATTTTGAACCCTTTGGGGAGGGAGAGTGAGGGGGAACGGGAATGGGAGATTGAACAAGGAACAAGGAGACCTCAGAAAACTTTTGCAAACAGCCTCACCACCGAAGTGGCATAATGCCTCATTGTGGAGCTTGAATGTGTGTGGGGGAGGGAGGGATGCATGTGATGTTTGATACCCAAGTTGATAGTTAAAAGATTGGGTTTTAGTCTAGAAGCGTATTTAAGGCTGTAAGGGCAAAACTTTGGACTGCAATGTGTTTGTGTATCTCGAAATCCCTCATTGACATCAACGTATGATTTACGAGACAGAATTACGGATACGGATGTGGCCCTAAATACCTGTGGAAACATCTGGTGGCAGGGGGTTATTTCTGTGAACTTCCCAGGCACTTCATGCTGTGTACACATTTGCATGTCTAATTTCTGCATTATGTGTCGTGATGGGATGCTTGGACGCCAGGAAAAGACCAGGAGCTGTAGTCGATTTGCGTTAATGTGTGTTTGTGTTAGAGGTCGACCGATTAATCGGAATGGCCGATTAATTAGGGCCGATTTCAAGTTATCATAACAATCGGAAATCGGTACTTTTGGGCACCAATTTGCCAATTGTTGTTATTATTATTTTTATATATAGATTTTTTTATACCTTTAATTAACTAGGCAAGTCGGTTAAGAACACATTTATCACACACTTATTTTCAATGACGGCCGAAGAACGGTGGGTTAACTGCCTTGTTCAGGGGCAGAACGACAGATTTTCACCTTGTCAGCTCGGGGGATCCAATTTTGCAACCTTACAGTTAACTAGTCCAACGCAATAACGACCTGCCTCTCTCTCGTTGCTGTTATGTGAATGCAGTAAGCCAAGGTAAGCTGCTAGCTAGCATTAAACTTATCTTATAAAAAACAATCAATCATAACCACTAGTTAACTACACATGGTTGATGATGTTACTAGATATTATCCTGCGTTGCATATAATCTGACTGAGCATACAAGCATACAAGTATCTAAGTATCTGACTGAGCGGTGGTAAGCAGAAGCAGGCGCGTAAACATTCATTCAAACAGCACTTTTGTTCGTTTTTCCAGCAGCTCTTCGTTGTGCGTCAAGCATTGCACTGTTTATGACTACAAGCCTATCAACTCCCGAGATGAGGCTAGTGTAACCGAAGTGAAATGGCTTGATAGTTACCCGGCTCTAATAGCATTTCAAACGTCACTCGCTCTGAGCCTTCTAGTAGTTGTTCCCCTTGCTCTGCATGGGTAACGCTGCTTCGATGGTGGCTGTTGTTGTTGTGTTGCTGGTTTGAGCCCAGGGAGGAGCGAGGAGAGGGACGGAAGCTATACTGTTACACTGGCAATACTAAAGTGCCTATAAGAACATCCAATAGTCAAAGGTTAATGAAATACAAATGGTATAGAGTGAAATAATCCTATAATTCCTATAATAAATACAACCTAAATCTTCTTACCTGGGAATATTGAAGACTCATGTTAAAAGGAACCACCAGCTTTCATATGTTCTCATGTTCTGAGCAAGGAACTGAAACGTTAGCTTTCTTACATAGCACATATTGCACTTTTACTTTCTTCTCCAACACTTTGTTTTTGCATTATTTAAACCAAATTGAACATGTTTCATTATTTACTTTTGGTAAATTGATTTTATTGATGTATTATATTAACTTAAAATAAGTGTTCATTCAGTATTGTGGTAATTGTCATTATTACAAATAAAAAAGGGGGAAAAAATCGGCCGATTGATCGGTATCGACCTTTTGGCCCCTCCAATAATCGGTATCGGTATTGAAAAATCATAATCGGTCGACCTCTAGTTTGCGTTCCTGTGTGCACGCCTGTATGTTCTTGTTTTGCAGAAACTTAGGCTGCTTTTCGACAGTAAAAGCAGTGTAACACTCGTGTACATCCCCTTTGTTTATACTAGGGAAATTGTGTTTCCAAAGCTAGGGCTGACAGTGAGAACTTGTGAAGAGCAGAATCAACAACCTCTTCATAACCAAAATAGTTGCTTTGTGAGAAGGTGTTAAAGTTCACAGTTAGACATTGTTACGTAAATTACAGCTGAAAAGTAACAGTAGCCTGGCTTTGGCTCAGTGAGAGACGGGTACCGGCCCATGTAGATGGAAACAGAAAAGTGAGCCTTTTTGGTAAAACAGGGGTTAATCCTGTATGGCAATACACAAGTAGTGTGTTTGTTCAGCTCCTCGTTTTTGCTTGTCTTCTCCCTGGATTTTTCTTCTGGTGTCACAGGAAGCAGCTTTTTGGCCTTAGCGATGGGTTTCCTGTCAGGATTGGAGCGGCCCTGAGTTCCTACTGCAAGACAATAGGAGGTTTCCCCTGTGGGCCGGGTGCTGTTCTCAGACCTCCTTCCCTTCAGGAAACTGCAGATTTATCCCAGCAGCTGAGCTGTACTGAGCTGAGCCACACTGACTCAAACAAGGATTAGAGTGAGGCACTACCCTATGAGTGTGTGTCTCTATTGAATGGGGCTTTTGTTATGTTCAGTAGTCTGATGGTAAAGATGAGCCTGTAGTTGTGGTGGGGTGGGCTGGAAGGATGAAGGAATAGCCTTGTCCAATAAGCCCCGAATCTGGGTTAATAAGTGTGGGCTGATCTGGAGTGACTATCGTCTATCTGTGGAGCTAGAAGCCTTGCTTTCTCTATTGTCAGCCGGGTTTGCTGTTGACCCTCTCCTTTGGGGGAAAAGGGAGGTGGTGGCCGGGATGAGGTCACTTTTCCAAAACATGGCTCCTGCCATGTAGCCAGCAGCCCTCGGCCAGAACACTTCCTGTTGAAAAGCAGCGCTGAAAAAGTATTCTTCAGTGTTAGAATTATGGTGAATGCCGGGGAAACAGCCACCTCAGTGATGACGGTAATGGTAGAGTGTCGTTATGTTAAACAGGATAACAAATCTTTATAGAAACCCTCAACAGCTATTTGAAATATGTGCAATTGCTTAGTTTATAGTAGCTTGGCTTCAATTTGTAGAGTATTCCAGTGTGTCCGAATCCAATGACGGCTTTACAAAGTTAAACCCTTCTATTATTTTTATATTGAATTACAGCCATAGGCATTTGTTTTTGTCATTTATGGGATCATATGACATGATCTACAAGATTGCAACAACAACATAGAACATTGTGTAACAGGCAGTTGCGCTTGCGTGTGTCTGTGTGTGCGGTCACATCATGCGGGTGTATGTGTGTGTGACATGGCTGTGGCTGTGGCTCACTGCTGTTGATGAAACAAAGGGGGATACCTAGTCAGTTGTTCAACTGAATGCCTTCAACTGAAATGTGTCTTCCACATTTAACCCTACCCCTCTGAATCAGAGAGGTGCGGGGGGCTGCATTAATCGACATCCACGTCCTCGGTGCCCGGGGAACAGTGGGTTAACTGCCTTGCTCAGGGGCAGAACAACAGATTTTTACCTTTACAGCTCGGGATTTGATCCAGCAACCTTTCAGTTACTGGCCCAATGCTCTAACCACTAGGCAGAGGGATGTGGCTTCTCCCCCTGATTGTGTGTGTGTTGTAATTTGGTGCCTGTCATCAGGACCTGGAAAAACATCTTGAACGGGCCTGTTTGTGCTGAGTGAGAGCTGGTGACACTAAGTAAGGAGGAGTGAGGGAAGGAGTGGGTGGCATAGAGGCTCGGCTACATGTCTATTTTACACTCCTCTAATCTGAGGAGAGGGAATGGGTGGGATGGAGGCTACGTGTCTATGTTACACTCTTCTGATCTGAGGAACAGGCATCTGGGGCAAGTCTGAGACACTTGGAATTTGGCGGTTGCTAATACCTGACTAAGGGTTTCTTTGTGTTTATCTAAGTGTTGTCGATCCTGCCTCGTTACCCCTGGCTTTTTCACAAGGTTCGTTATGAGTTTGTGGCTGTGTAGATAACCTAATCCTTCCAACATGATGATATGTGAAACAGTGGCAATTGTTACTGAGTGGACTATCCTGGCTAAATAAAATAAATTAGTTGTTTGGAAGTTGAGATGATTTAGAAATTGGTTAATCTGCGCAGCACCTTGACTGATTTGACTGGATGTTGTGAAGAAGGCCTTGGAGTTATACCAGACTGGGAATTGAAATCCTGGCCCTAGTAAAGTTATAGGCTATAACTAAGGCCCAGAGTTTTCCCTAGCCAGGAAAATGTTTTTGCTAGATGGCCTTAGAACCCTGTGTTTGAAGGAGAGGGTTTTCCCTCTGGCTGGAAGAACGAAGCGGTGACAGCAGGCATGTCTGAAGCTAACCAGAGTCCCCCAGACCAATCTCCACTTGAATTCTCAGGCTAATGGCCAGTGTCAGTGGATGGCATTCTCTAGTGATAAGCTTGGCTTGGTGAGAGGAAGGGAAGGGGCTGTAGAGACTAGCCTCTGCAATCAGTTTTTGTGTTTTATTTTAATCCAATACCTTGCTTTGTGGAATATTAATGTAGGCTACGCTGGGTTTTGCTGTCACAGTGTCAACATTTTGTGCATAGCTTCTCCTTGAATTACAACGAGAGATTACAGAAAATCCATGTATTTGGAGATGTTTTTTAATTTATCCGTCTATGTTATCACAACTACCATGTAGGTCTACATGTCCCAGCCTGGTCCATGCTAGCAAGTTGTGAGAGGGAAGTGTGGTGGAATGTGCCAGAGGCTATAGGGAAAGAGAATCTGTGTGTTTGTGTGTTAGGGTGCTCTGACCCTGTGTCGATCTTTCTTAGTCTAGTTGTCTAAGGAAATGTGACCCACAACTCTGAACTCTGTATATGTGTTGGTGTGTATGTTAGCTTTTCTACGAGAGTTGTCATTCTGGGTCGGTGAGAGAAATAACATACTACTTTAGCTATGAAGGCTTTAAAAACCCCACCCCAGACCAATGTAGGAAATTGCTTTTCAACAATGGGTGAATTCAGAAATATTGCTAAATGGATTCTCTCTACTTGTCATTTGCCCAGCAAGCTGTCTTGTAAGCCATGTGAGAACTTATGTGACCGACTGGCTCAATTCGGTCTTCTGTAGCAAAATTAGAAATTGTGTTTTTTACATTGGATAAAAGTAAAGACTCAGAGCTAGAAAGTATATATCGAACACAACAGTTGAGGAACAATGGGAAAGTAATTCTGCTTTGATAGTTGATAAACTTGTAACCCCACATGTGAGAAAATGTTCCTTGAATGTTTTGGTACACCTACTGGAAAGCTCTTCGTTGTCTACACTCATTCAGCATCGTCACACCCTCTTAAACATTAGCCCCACCAGTCTCTTTATGGATTCACTTGAGGCCATGTGCTAAACAACCAAAGATTTCAATACTGGTTTATACTACGTCTATTGACATGTCTGTAGACAGTTGTCGCAGTGACATCATGAACATTCTATTGTTGTTCGACATCAAACTTGTCGTTGTTCTTATGAAAAAGTATAAACACAAAAATGACAGACTGCATGACATCAGCAGCCTGGTGGTCCAAAATAGCATAACTGGTTTATTTTAACACCAATAAACCCATCCGTTTAAAAATGAATTTAGTATATGTCAATCTAGCAAACCAGGCATCTAAAAGCAACTTTCTAAACAATGTTTTGGTTCGTTTCTAGCTTATTAGCTGGCTAGCTAAAGTTAAGTTAAGTTAGCTTAAGTTAGCTGGCTAGCCAGTTCATATAATTACCATATCATATAGCTGACAATGTCTTAACTTTAGCTAATTTGTATTCATTATTACAGGAAAATAAACTCACAACAAGATCATTATTTGCAAGTTAATGGCGAGCTATAATTTCAGAAAATAGTTTATGGTTGTGAGTGTGACGAAATAAAAGTTGTGCATTCTTCCGGAGAATTTTAGAACTTGGTCTCGTTGGCCTAACGTTTATAACCTAATCTGACTTTGGTGCAGGTCATCTTGTTCTTCACATTACTGTCTCTGGTAAATACATACTATATCAAATAAAAGACAGGTTTATTTGTCACATGCACAGGATATAGAAGGTGTTAGCTACCAGGCTATAACTATCTTTTTTTTCTCTCATTTACAACTGTGAACTGGCCAAGATAAAGCAAAGCAGTGGGCCAAAAACAACAACACAGAGTTACACATGGGATAAACAAATGTACAGTCAATAATATAATAGAAAAATCTGTATATAGTGTGTGCAAATGAAGTAAGGAGGTAAGACAATAAATAGGCCATAGTGGTGAAGTAATTACAATTTAGTAATTAACACTGTGGTGAGAGATGTGCAGATGAATATGTAGAAGTAGAAGTACTGGTGTGCAAAAGAGCAGATTTAACCAAGACAAATATGGGATGAGATAGGTAGTTGGTTGGATGGATGGGCTATTTACAGATGGGCTGTGTACAGCTGCAGCGATCGGTAAGGTGCTCTGACAGCTGATGCTTAAGGATAGTGAGGGAGATATCAGTCTCCAACTTATATATAATAATATATAATATAATATATGCCATTTAGCAGACGCTTTTATCCAAAGCGACTTACAGTCATGTGTGCATACATTCTACGTATGGGTGGTCCCGGGAATTGAACCCACTACCCTGGCGTTACAAGCGCCATGCTCTACCAATTGACTTCAGGGATTTTAAAAATTAGTTCCAGTCATTGGCAGCAGAACTGGAAGGAAAGGCGGCCAAAGCAGGTGTTGGCTTTGGGGATGACCAGTGAAATATACCTGCTGGAGCGTGTGCTACGGGTGGGTGTTGCTATGGTGACCAGTGAGTTGAGATAAGATGGAGCTTTACCTAACAAAGACATATAGATGACCTGGAGGCAGTGGGTTTGGCAACAAATATGTACAGTCGTGGCCAAAAGTTTTGAGAATGACACAAATATTAATTTCCACAAAGTTTGCTTCTTCAGTGTCTTTAGATATTTTTGTCAGATGTTACTATGGAATACTGAAGTATAATTACAAGCATTTCATACGTGTCAAAGGCTTTTATTGACAATTACATGAAGTTGATTCAAAGAGTCAATATTTGCAGTGTTGACCCTTCATTTTCAAGACCTCTGCAATCTGCCCTGGCATGCTGCCAATGAACTTCTGGGCCACATCCTGACTGATGGCAGCCCATTCTTGCATAAGCAATGCTTGGAATGGTGCTCCATCATACTGGAAAAGGCATTGTTCGTCACCAAATTGTTCCTGGATGGTTGGGAGAAGTTGCTCTCGGAGGATGTGTTGGTACCATTTTTTATTAATGGCTGTGTTCTTAGGCAAAATTGTGAGTGAGCCCACTCCCTTGGCTGAGAAGCAACATCCAGTTTGCTGAGTAGAGTGTTGGAGGCTATTTTGTAAATTACATCACTGAAGTCAATGATTGGTAGGATATGCAAATGGCTCTAAAAAAATAATAATATTGCTACACAGATCATACACGTAACATTAGCTATCTAGCTAACAGTACGCTTTAACTTGCAATGTAAACAGCTTTCTGACAACATTAGAAACTTATAATATCTGAAAATGTAGCTAGCTAGACTCTCTTACCGTATACGTGGATGAATGCTTCTCCCTCTCTGTCATGGATGCCGTGGTCGCCCTTATTTTGACAATGTAATCCGGAGACAGCTGTTTTATACAACAGTGTGTTCTTTTCTAGACTCCCTCCATGTTATTTGCAAACAAATGCCAGAATTTTCTCCAACTCCTTAGCTATCATACTCAGCTTCCACCGGGCATTCCACTTAATTCAAAACTCGGACCTCCATAAAGTGGAGAGTGGAGAGCATTAGCAACATTATCACAGTTCTTTGTGATATCTTTCAAAAAAGCCTCTTTAGAAAGGATTACCTACACATACTGAGCAGCTATTGTTATAGACAGAAGCAATCATATCTAGTGGGAAGGTTCCTGTCTTTTTTTCGTAGCCAAACCAACTAGGTTTATGAAAATGTTTGTTCATATTTACAGATAGCGTACATGTTTGTTTTTAAGTCACATGAAAGTTCACATGTTCCAGAAGGCATTTCTGCCAAAAATGCATTTTTATAAAAAAATAAATGTTTGCTTTCAAATGCCTCTCCTGTGACGTGCGACATACGCCTAGTTTCCTGAAACGAGTCACATATGAAGGTCTTCAGGTCTCCTTACAGTAAGAGCTTCATAGGCAGTTTATGGCAAGGTTTAATCTTGAATGAGAAGGAATTGCTGCAGTTAATTTCTCCATCATTCGAAAGCATCAAGCTGCAACGGTCTGAATAGGATAATTTTAAGCTTCATGCTCTCTTTACCTCTGGGAAACACATGAAAAATACATAGAGATGTTGGTCTTAATTTGATCACCCTGTTGCAGGAGTGTATTTGAGGGTTAAAAATGCTTCTGAAATGTATAATTTCCACTTTGAAATTTCAGACTTGATATACCCTTACCAAAAATGTATCAACCCCTACAAAAAATCTCAATTAATTATAATCCACATAATAATTTACATTTCCTGTTGCTTCAGGATTATTTTCCTGCTGTAGAAAACTTGATCAAATTAAGATCCTACATATGTACATTGCATTCGGAAAGTATTCAGACCTTTTCCACATTTTGTTACATTACAGCCCTATTCTTAAATTGATTAAATAAAACATTTTCATCATCAATCTACATACAAAACTCCATAATGGCAAAGCAAAAACAGTTTTTTAGAAATGGTTGCAAATAATTAAAAAACAAAACAGAAATACTTTATTTACATAAGTATTGAGACACTTTGCTATGAGACTTGAAATTGAGCTCAGGTGCATCATTTTTCCATTGATTATTCCATTGATTCTCAGACCATGAGAAACAAGATTCTCTGGTATGGTGAAATTAAGATTGAGATCTTTGGCCTGAATGCCAAGCGTCACGTCTGGAGGAAACCTGGCACCATCCCTAAGGTGAAGCATGGTGGTGGCAGCGTCATGCTGTGGGGATGTTTTTCAGCGGCATTGACTGGGAGACTAGTCAGGATTGAGGGAAAGATAAACGGAGCAAAGGATAGAGAGATCCTTGATGAAAACCTGCACCGACCCTAAGCACACAGCCAAGACAATGCACGAGTGGCTTCGGGACAAGTCTACGAAGGTCCTTGAGTGGCCCAGCAAGAGCCTGGACTTGAACCCGATCAAACATCTCTGGAGAGACCTGAAAATAGCTGTGCAGCGACGCTCCCTATCCAACCTGTACAGAACTTGAGAGGATCTGCAGAGAAGAATGGGAGAAACTCCCCAAATACAGTGTGCCAAACTGAATACTTATGTAAATGTGATATTTCCTTTTTAGAATAAGGCTGTAACATAACAAAATGTGGAAAAAGTCAAGGGGTCTGAAAACTATCCTCAGAAACACACATACAGTACACAGGTATCTGAGTCTCTGTGTCCATTCTCTGCCCAGGTTGTGAGTAGATTCTCTGGGGGCTTCTGCTGAAAGGTGTCAGTCCACAACCATGACTCAGTCTGTGCAGGTCAACCCAAAGCTACCTGGTAAGCACATTTCACCTCTATTCTTTTCATTAGACGTTCAGTTCCAGCTGGTACTTAACAATTCATTATGTGGTAACAAATTATGGATATAGTCTAATTGCTACCTGTTATTATAATGTTTTATTGCGGCTTGCAGATCTGGGCGCACCGTTTCTATACTCCAGTCGGGAAGAGGCGGATCAACAGGGCTCTTATTCGGTCCAGACACCGTATGGCTTCCAGCTAGACCTGGACTTCCTCAAGTATGTGGAGGAAATAGAAAGCGGCCACCACGTCCGACGGGCACCCGTAAACTCCCGCAGGTCATCCCGGGGGGTCAAAGTCTCCCAGCGGAGCCCGAGTGTGGGGGGACGCGCCAGCGGCTGGACCTCCACAGAGTCCCTCTCCTCGCCCGCCAGCGAAGATGGTCGAGTGCCCCCTCCCCCGCCCCCACGGAATCGCATTGGCTCTGCTCCCAGTGAGGGGCAACCCCTGTCCTCGCTATCTGTCCTCAGCCCTCCTCTCTCTGCCGGCGCCAAAGTGCCACCACCACCTCCACTACGTAACTCCAGAGTAGAGAGGACCCTCCTGGAGACCAGCCTGAGACTGCAGCAGGAGCAGAGCCATCAGCACCAAAATGGCACCCGTTTCCAGCTCTCAGACCCACCAAAGAAAAACCCCAGGACTGCCCCTACCCATGTCACCCCAGCTAGTGCAGCAGCCAGCGTGGATGGACAGCTCTTGCACCTGTCCTCTGCCTCTCCCAGCCCATCTCAGAGTAGCCTGCACAGACCCAGTCCCCACACCTCCGGTAAGAGCACCCCGGCCTCTAGCACCGGAATGACTACTCTGCCCCCCAGCCAATTGCAGACGGTGAGAGAACAGATGGCCACTGCCCTGAAGCAACTGAAGGAGATGGAGGAGCGAGTGAAGGGTGTCCCAGTGCTGGAAAGAGAGGTGGCCAAGCTACAGGCTGAAAAAGACATGCTCCTACTGGCACTGCAGGAGAAGAAGACCTTGGTGGCCCAACAACAGGCTACAACAGTAGTCAGCAGTACTAATACCACAACGTTGGACGCAGGCACACGGAGTCAGGAACGTCCTATTTTATCCCCTAAGAGTCCCAGATGTCCAAAGAGTCCCAGTAAATTAGGGGACCTCAGAAAGCTGACAGAGAAGTTCGAAGGCAAGACAGAAAAAGATGGAGCACGTTCTGAGAAAGTTCCGGAAAAGGTTGTGGAGAAGAAGTCTGTGGCCATCGGGGACGACATGTTGCTGGATGCTGGGGTCTTCTACTACAGCCTGGGCACCAAGGACGCCTCAGAGGGCACACTGCAGATGGACGTCTGCGAGAAAGGAATGGCCACGGAGGCGCCGGCCATCCGCGAGGAGGGGGTGCAGGCTGTAGTGGAGACAGAGGAGGCCTCAGTTTCGGTGATGGAATCCCAGCTGGGCCTAAGCAGCGATGCCCAGAGGGAGATCGACAACCTACAGGACAACATCAAGTTCCAGCAGGAGTCCATCTCGGTTCTGGAGGGGCGACTTGGCCAGGCTGACGAGGTCCTGGCAGTGCTCAAAGCCCAGGAGAATGAAAGGAAGTCCAAGGCAACGTCCGAAAAGGGGGTCCTTGTCAAACCAGACTCTGCCCATGCCCAAGTGGGGACTGAAGCCTCTACAATGTCCGCACCAGCTTCACAGAATGTCGCAGTCTCCTGTTGTCCTGAGGTGGTTGACGCATGTGTAGGTGATGATTTAGGAGCCAGATATTATGACCAGAGCACTCAGACTGACTCTGTGGAGATCCCTGCAGAAGCGGAATCAACCCCAGTAGTACTGGTCAGCACTGGAAGTCAATGGGAGAATCTGTACATGGAGGAGGACATAGAGCAGAAAGCTCCAGTCACTGCGCTGAAGAGGAGACAGACGACCATCGCGGAGTACAAGGTCAACCCTGGCAAGGAGACGGTCAGTTTACCCAAAGGAAAGGGAGTGAAAGAGGAGGAAATGGCGCCCAGCACTCCAACAACTGCAACAACGGTTGGAAGTGAGTGCCAAGTGTATTTATTTAACTGTTATACAATAGTACTTCATATAGAAAATCAATGATTCCCCCACACTAATAAAGCAGGTATAAAAGTAATATAGAATTCAATGTACTAGCATACTGGTTGGGTCACTCCCCACATCCGTTGTGGCCACAGGTATGTTGAAATCAATCATGAAGAAGAAGGATGGGAGTAGTTCCAGTGAATCACGCAGCAGCGGCAAGAAAAGCTTGCAGTTTGTTGGCATTCTCAACGGGGGGTAAGTGGTGCTTTGCCATCAATGAATGTGTCAAGTAGCACATATTACCATTACACTGACAATACACGGGCCATATTCTAAGGAAATTATGACCAATCTTAAAGATAACTAACTAGACATGTGCTTCTGTCCAGGTATGAGTCGACATCTAGTGAAGAGGAGGAGGATGATGATGAGGAAGAGGGGAGTTCCTCAGGTGGCAGTGAAGTAGGTGATTGCTCAGACGGTAGTGATGATGAAGATGCAGCGGCCGCTCTGGAGGAGACCTCCGATGAGGAGAGGAGCATGAATATGGATGACACCGATAGTGATGATGTGGCCTTAGCAGCAGGGACTGGAGCCACTGAGGAGATTCCAGAAAAAGTGAAAGAGAAGTATGCTTGATTATGGCTACAGCTCATAGAAGTCAGTGGTGGCAGATACAGTGCCTTCAGAAAGTATTCACATCCCTTGATCCCTTGACAATTGGGATTCAAAGGGATTGCATTTTATTATTATTTTTCAACGATCTACACAAAATACTCTGTCATGTCAAAGTGGAAGAAAAATTCTAACATTTGTATATAGAAAAAAATCGAAATAAAACACTAATATCTTGATTAGATAAGGATTCAACTCCCTGAGTCAATACAGTAGAATCACATTTGGTAGCGATTACAGCTGTGAGTCTATCTGGATAAATCTCTTAGAGCTTTCCACACCTGGATTGTGCAATATTTTCCCTTTATTCTTTAGCAAATTCTTAAAGCTCTGACAAATTGGTTGTTGATCATTTCCAGACAACCATTTTCAGGTCTTGCCATAGATTGTCAAGCAGATTTAAGTCAAAGCTGTAACTTGGCCACTCAGGAACATTCACTGTCTTCTTGGTAAGCAACTCCAGTGTAGTTTAGGCCTTGTGTTTTAGATTATTGTCCTGCTGAAAGGTGAATTCATCTCCAGTGGCATGTATTCATGAATGCCAAGAGAAACCAGGCTACCCCAAAAAAATGTACCAAGATGACTCTCTGTGTTTCATAAATTTCCTTCAATTCACAGAGGCTGAATGTATCTCACTGGAGAAAGCATCCGAGCGAACAAAACAGCGCCCCTCTGTCTCAGTATGTCACGTGTCTATCTGATGCGGTCTGGTCAGAAACAGTATGACATTGTTGCATAGCATTAAATGCAAGGTAAGCCAGTGAGTGTTTGGTCTCCTTTGATATAAAAATGAATAAATAAATAGACAATCGGCGTTGAGATAAAATCAGTGAGCTCAGCTGTGAATGGTCTTGGCATACCAAAAAAGGGGTCAAGGGAAGCCAGTTTAGATTTGGCTAGAGACCAATCCCATCACAAGCCAAACTTCATTATTGACAGACAAAAACTTGAATTGTTGCGTCTAGTTGTGTTGTTGTCCTCTGGTGGCTAGCTAGCTAACTAAAATCATCCCTTTCCTAAATTAGCCATCGGTAGGGATTTGGACATTTTCCGTACTGGCCAATAATTATAACGATGATTATGATCCAACAATAAATTCATACATTGTGCCCCTGGCCTGAAAAGATGGAAATTCTAGATGTAGTATTCTAATGTTAACTAGTTGGCCTGGTTTGCCCATGAAAGGAAGCAAGCGAGCAAGTATTTTAGCCAGGTAGCCTAGGACAACCAAAACTAAAAGTGGGTACTGTATGACAGAGTCATACACCGTTTAGGCAACATGAAGGAGGAGGGTGGCATTGGCGTTTCTCTACAAGTGGGGTGAGTCAACATGTTTTTTTTAGCGCAAATCTATACCATGGATATCCATGTCATATTTAGCTTATGTTGATTTGACTAAATATTTTCCGTCATCATGAAGTGCTTTGAGAGACTAGTCAAGGACCATATCACCTCCACCCTACCTGACACCTTAGACCCACTCCGATTTGCTTACCGCCCCAATAGGTCCACAGACGACGCAATCACAACCACACTGCACACTGCCCTAACCCATCTGGACAAGAGGAATACCTATGTGAGAATGCTGTTCATCGACTATAGCTCAGCATTTAACATCATAGTACCCTCCAAACTCGTCATCAAGCTCAAGACCCTGAGTCTCGACCCCGCCCTGTGCAACTGGGTACTGGACTTCCTGACGGGCCGCCCCCAGGTGGTGAGGGTAGGTAACAACATCTCCACCTTGCTGATCCTCAACACTGGGGCCCCACGAGGTGTTCTGAGCCCTCTCCTGTACTCCCTGTTCACCCACGACTGCGTGGCCATGCACTCCAACTCAATCATCAAGTTTGCGGATGACACTACAGTGGTAGGCTTGATTACCAACAACGACGAGACGGCCTACAGAGAGGAGGTGAGGGCCCTCGGAGTGTGGTGTCAGGGAAATAACCTCACACTCAACGTCAACAAAACAAAGGAGATGATCGTGGGCTTCAGGAAACAGCAGAGGGAGCACCCCCCTATCCACATCGACGGGACAGTGGTGGAGAGGGTAGTAAATTTTAAGTTCCTCGGCGTACACATCACGGACAAACTGAATTGGTCCCCCCACACAGACAGCGTTGTGAAGAAGGCGCAGCAGCGCCTCTTCAACCTCAAGAGGCGGAAGAAATTTGTCTTGTCACCAAAAGCACTCACTAACTTCTACAGATGCACAATCGAGAGCATCCTGTCGGGCTGTATCACCGCCTGGTACGGCAACTGCTCCGCCCACAACCGTAAGGCTCTCCAGAGGGTAGTGAGGTCTGCACAACGCATCACCGGGGGCAAACTACCTGCCCTCCAGGACACCTTCACCACCCGATGTCACAGGAAGGCCATAAAGATTATCAAGGACAACAACCACCCGAGCCACTGCCTGTTCACCCCACTATCATCCAGAAGGCGAGGTCAGTACAGGTGCATCAAAGCAGGGACAGAGAGACTGAAAAACAGCTTCTATCTCAAGGCCATCAGACTGTTAAACAGCCACCACTAACATTGAGTGGCTGCTACCAACATACTGACTCAACTCCAGCTCATTTTAATAATGGAAATGGATGGAAATTGAAGTAAAACAATGTATTACTAGCCACTTTAAACAATGCCACTTAATATAATGTTTACATAACCTACATTACTCATCTCATATTCTTTATCCCTTTACACTTTTGTGTATAAGGTAGTAGTTGTGGAATTTTTAGGTTAGATTACTCATTGGTTATTACTGCATTGTCAGAACTAGAAGCACAAGCATTTCGCTACACTCGCATTAACATCTGCTAACCATGTGTATGTGACAAATAAAATTCGATTTGTATTGGATATGCCCCAAACATAACACCACATTTTTGCAGTATTACTTTAGTGCCTTGTTGCAAACAGGATGCATGTTTTGGAATTATAACGACACAAGGCGAGACCCAGATGCAGAAACAGGAGGCAGATTGTTAGAGTCTCTGATATTTATTAAAATACAAGTGGCAGGCAATAGGCAGGTTGAGGACAGGCAGAAGTTCATTAACGAGTCCGAAGGATACAAGCAGGCTCGAGGTCAGGGCAGGCTGAATGGTCAGGCAGGCGGGCTTAGTGTCGGGGCAGGCAGAATAGGTCTGAACTGGGAGTGCTAGAAAACGGAGACTAGGAAAACAGGAGCACGGAAAAACACGCTGGTAGGCTTGACGAGATAAGACGAACCGACAACAGACAAACAGAGAACAGGTATAAATTCACTGGGGATAATGGGGAGGAGGAACGCCACCTGAAGGGGTGTGGAGACAAGCACAAAGACAGGTAAAACAGATCAGGGTGTGACAGTACCCCTCTAGGGGTGCCAACTGGTGTGCTACCTGGGCGCATACCTGGTTGACCGGAACAGGAACAGGGAGTGACTGAAGGAGGCCAGCCAGAGCTTGCCGCAGAGTCTTAATCTGAGCACACACTGTGCATGCGGCGACGAAGGCTGAGACGTCAAGAACCTTAGTGGGCCACCAAAGCATTGTCCGAGGAAGGCCAGGGTTCGACGGGAGTCGGGATGGCAGGTGAGTTTGGAGGGATGAGCCCATTCCAGGACCTGAGATCGGACCAAATCAGGGACAAACATCCGGTTAGCCTGGCTCTCGATACCCCAGACAACTGTAGTTGCAAGACATGAGGTAGGGAGGATGGTCTCAGAGTCAGAAGGTGTGGCAGCGGGACTATACAGGTGAGAGAGAGCATCCGGCTTCACATTCTTGGACCCTGGGCAGTAGGAGATGGTGAAGTTGAACCTGGTGAATAGCAGAGCCCAACGGGCCTGCCTAGAGTTACTGCCTAGAGTTAAGGCGCTTGGCGATGCGAAGATATTCTAAATTCTTATGGTCGGTCCACACCAAAAATTGATGTTCCGCCCCTTCCAGCCAGTGCCTCTACTCCTCCAACACCATCTTGACAGTCAGAAGCTCCCGTTTTCCTACGTCGTAGTTTCTCTCAGCGGGGTTGAGACGATGGGACAGGAAGGCACAGGGATGCAGCTTTTGGTCCTGGGCAGACCTCTGGGACAGGACGGACCCCACTCCAACGTCAGAAGCGTCGACCTCAACCACGAACTGACGGGACGGGTCTCGATGGATGAGAATGGGGGCTGTAGTAAACCGATGCTTAAGGTTCAAAAACACCATGTCTACAGCTGGGTACCATGTGAACGGCCCCTTGAGAGAAGTGAGTGCAAAGAGGGGAGCAGCCAGGGTGCTGTAGCCCTGAATGAAGCAGCGGTAGAAATCCCAAATCCACCACCTCTCTCACCTTTTCATGATATATCTGAACATTCCCTTCAGCGATGACGTATCCCAGAAAGGAGACAGTGGAGCGGTGAATTCACACTTCTCTGCTTTCATGAACAACTGGTTCTCTAGGAGGCGCTGAAGAACTTGTCGGACATGGAGAACGTGTTCTTGAGCAGAACAGCAGAAAACAAGGATGTTGTCGAGGTAGACAAACACAAATCAATTCAACATGTCACAAAGCACATAGTTGACCAGGCCCTGGAACACTGCGGGAGCGACCAAACGGCATGACCAGGTACTCATAGTGTCTACTAGCTGTGTTGAAGGCCGTCTTCCACTCCGTGGTTGCCCCCTGGAGAGGTTTGAAAGTCAAGGAGAGGAGTGGTGTCATTGAGGCCCCGGTAGTTGATACATGGACGTAGGGTCTTGTCCTTTTTTTCCACGAAGAAGAACCTTTCGCTGGCAGAGAAGGCAGAAGGATGAATGCTCCCAGCAGCCAGAGAGTCCTCAGTGGTCTCAGGGCCAGACAGGGAATATTGTTATTCTGTACAGGCATCCTTATTTTTCACCCGTCTACTAATAGGTGCCCTTCTCTGTGAGGCATTGGAAAACCTCCCTGGTCTTTGTGGTTGAATCTGTTTGAAATTCATTGCTCTGCATTTCAGATAATCGTATGTGTGGTACAGAGATTTAAAAAATCATAAACACTATTATTGCACACAGAGTGAGTCCATGCAACTTATATGACTTGTTAAGCACATTTTTACTCCTGAACTTATTTAGGCTTGCCATAACAAATACATATTGACTCAAGACATTTCAGCTTTTTATTTTTTTTAATTAATTAATTGTTCAGGAGTTAATTAATTAATTGTTAAAATTTTGAAAAAGATAATTCCACTTTGACATTAATGAGGTATTGTGTGTAGGACAATGACAAAAAAAATCAGGCTGTACAACAACAAAATCTGGAAAAAGTCAAGGCATGTGAATACTTCCTGAAAAAAATGTAAATGAGATTCAACATTATTTTAAAGGGATAATTAACAGAATTTTCATATTTTGTTGATAGTTTGCTTTCCTTGAAAGAAGTCTGTTGGTAGTAAAACTTGAATCCTTTATTTTGGTTTGTAGCCTATAGGTAGCCTGAATATTTAAAAGATAGCATAAATGCCAAATAAGTAATGGGAGCAAATCAGTCCTGAATTAACATGAAACCCTAATATCTCAAAGTTATTTCACAACATTATAATCTGTGAAGCTATGCATCTGTATAATATTGCCGAGCAATTATAGCCAAGATGTTTACAGAAATGAGTTGAATACTTTTTATAGGAGCCTCATCCATTGGCTAACTGCACAAGTGTTAGATCCCCGTTTGTCACGACCCATAGATAACTTCCACATCTAATTGCAGTAATCCTTTGTCCTAGGTTTGAGCTGAGTGCAAAAATGCGTGAAGCTTGTCTCATTTTGAAGAACCATCTGAATGATGATGTCAAAACACTGAAGAGTAAAGAAGTGGTGAGTTTCAGCATGCCTCTAATTCCTCTGTTTGATAATATCCTGGAAATCTTAAATTTCCCATACAATTTCCGGTTAGTTTTTTCCCAAAATGCACATAATCTCTCAAGTGTTCCCTCTCAGTATTAATAGTGATATTTTAAAGTTCCATGACTTGAAGTGTTTATAATCATATTAGTATGATAACCTTTATGTAGTTGTATTCCATCCTTGATCTTATCCCACATCCTCTCTTCTTCTCCCTTGTCTTGTCCTATAGATCTCCAGCACTCACACTGTGCAGCTGGAATGGTTCCGCATCTCCAGTGCCAAGCTGGCCCAGCAACCCCGTGTCTCAGACTACCTGATGGCCTTCACAGAAGTCTCCTCTGCCTTGCTGGCCCACGTCGTCAACATTACCGATGGCAATGGCAACACAGCCTTGCACTACAGCGTCTCCCACTCCAACTTCACCGTGGTGGGGCTACTGCTGGACACAGGTTAGTTGGAGTGAGGAGTCTTCACTTATCTTTGGGAAGTTGTGTTAGGGTCAAGTGAAGAGGGCCTATTATAATGAATATTCAGAAGTTTGGTTATTTATAGTTTATCTACAGGCATAAAATCACATTAGTTATGCCATGCCCCGGGGTTTCAACAAGGTGTGTGTGTGTGTGTGCTCTGTGCAGGCATGTGTTGTGTAGATAAGCAGAACAAGGCAGGCTACACTGCGATCATGCTGGCGGCCCTCTCAGCTGTGAAAGAGGAGGATGACATGGTGGTGGTCAGGAAGCTCTTCAGTCAGGGCAACGTCAACGCCAAGGCCAGCCAGGCAAGTCCTTCTCAATCACTTCACATCCACTCTATCCCCTCTGTCAATATTGCTTATGTGTGTTTCTCTAACACTATGCTAACTGGGCTAAGTTGTGTTTAGGCTGGCCAGACGGGGCTGATGCTAGCTGTTAGCCATGGACGGCAGGAGATGGTGCGGGCATTGCTGGACTGCGGGGCTGACGTGAACGTGCAGGATGATGAGGGCTCCACGGCGCTCATGTGCGCCAGCGAGCACGGCCGCGCCGAGATTGTCTCGCTGCTCCTGGACCAGCCGGGCTGTGACATCTCCATTGTGGACAATGTGAGTTCCTTTGCCGTCTGTCTGTCTGTTTACCCTGTACATTCACAGAGTGTGTCTTGATATGCTTAACTGGCTTCCTCTTCCTGTCCACTTTCCTCATCCTCTACTTCTTTTCTGTTTCACGTTGAACTGAAAAAACTAAGCAGATCAAAGCAAGTGCTCTGATATGCTTTAGCCATATTTCCCATCTTAACATCAGAGCTGCAGATGAAGGACAGGAGAGCAGAGGAGGAAACCACAATAGATTATTGAGATGCACCCAAGAAGTGAATACAAAAACACATACTCGATTTATTTATTTGATAAATTCTTGTTTGTATGAACACTTTTATTTTCACAATAAGAGAGAATAATTTTAGAATCTATATACCTAGTGTTTTTCTACAGTATGACTTTACAATACATTTTTCTCAGACTACTTTGAACCTCCAGTCCAGGCTCATATCTGGGGAAAAGTGTGTTACCCGTGCAGCACATGGATTGGGTTTCAGTAGGGCACAGCTGGACTGAGAGGGGCTGGGAAAGTAATTGGGAACATGCTTTTTTATAAAAAACCCTGTGACAATTGGATACAGCTAATTGTTGAGGACTGGGAGACAGACAGAGATGTGGGTTAACCCGTTGCTGGTGTGTAACCTAGAGCGAGGGGGGGGGGGGGGGGGGTCCTTAAGGGCCAGTGTGGGTACAGGGTTTCGTTCCAGCCTGATTCCAGCTTCACTTAGTTGGTGTGTTGCTTAGCTGCCTAGAAGAAAAGCCTGTACCCACACCGGCCCAGCAGTCTTAAAACCTACAGGATCGGTCGGTCCCCCGTGGGACGGTTGAGCTAATGTAGGTTAATGCGATTAGCATGAGGTTGTATGTAACAATTTATTTTACCAGGACATAGACATATCTGATATTGGCAGAAAGTTTAAATTTGTGTTAATCTAACTGCACTGTCCAATTTACAGTAGCTACGACAGTGAAAGAATACCATACTATTGTTTAAGGAGAGTGAAGTTATGAACTTGAAAATGTATTAATAAGCCAATTAGGCACATTTGGGCAGTCTTGATACAAAATCTTGAACAGAAATGCAATGGTTCATTGGATCAGTCTAAAGCTTTACACACACTGCTGTCATATAGTGGCCAAAATCGAAATTGCACCTGGGCTGGAATAATACATTGTGGCCTTTCTCTTGCATTTGGTAGAAATATTTTGAAAAAGTGTTTTTTTCTTTGTATTATTTTTTACCAGGTGTGATGTGTTATATTCTCCACAAACTTCAACGTGTTTCCTTTCAAATGGTATCAAGAATATGCATATCCTTACTTCCAGAGCTATAGGCAGTTAGATTTGAGTGTGTCATTTTATTGGCCAAATTTGGCTCGCAGGTGATTTTATTTGGTGCCCCAAGTTTTCTGAGGATAATATATATATATATATATATATATATATATATATATATATATATATATATATATATATATATATATATATATATATATATATATATATATATATATATATATATATATATACTGTGCTGTCAGAAAGTATTCACACCCCTTGACTTTCCCTTCCAAAAATGGTGTTACAGCCTGAATTTAGAACGGATTACATTGAGATTTTGTGACATTGGATTACAGACCCCATAATGTCAAAGTGGAATCATGTTTTTAGAAATGTTGTCAAATTAATAACAAAATTAATAGCCTCCCGAGTGGCGCAGCAGTCTAAGACAGGGCCAGACACACCCCCGGACAGGGCCAAACAGGAAGGATATAACCCCACCCACTTTGCCAAAGCACAGCCCCCACACCACTAGAGGGATATCTTCAACCACCAACTTACCATCCTGAGACAAGGCTGAATATAGCCCACAAAGATCTCCGCCACGGCACAACCCAAGGGGGGCGCCAACCCAGACAGGATGACCACAATAGTGAATCAACCCACTCAGGTACGCACCCCATCCAGGGACGGCATGAGAGAGCCCCAGTAAGCCAGTGACTCAGCCCGAGACCGAGTTTGCGTCTCTGACATGGGTAGGCAGACCGTTCCATAAAAATGGAGCTCTATAGGAGAAAGGCCTGCCTCCAGCTGTTTGCTTAGAAATTCTAGGGACAATTAGGAGGCCTGCGTCTTGTGACCGTAGCGTACGTGTAGGTGCTATGATGGGGTCTAAAACCAGACTGAAGCATTTCGTATACATTGTTTGTCTTCAGGAAGGCAGTGAGTTGCTGCGCAACAGCCTTCTCTAAAATGTTTGAGAGGAATGGAAGATTCGATATAGGCCGATAGTTTTTTAAATATTTTCTGGGTCAAGGTTTGGCTTTTTCAAGAGAGGCTTTATTACTGCCACTTTTAGTGAGTTTGGTACACATCCAGTGGATAGAGAGCCGTTTATTATGTTCAACATAGGAGGGCCAAGCACAGGAAGCAGCTCTTTCAGTATTTTAGTTGGAATAGGGTCCAGTATGCAGCTTGAAGGTTTAGAGGCCATGATTATTTTCATCATTGTGTCAAGAGATATAGTACTAAAACACTTGAGCGGCTCTCTTGATCCTAGGTCCTGGCAGAGTTGTGCAGACTCAGGACAACTGAGGTTTGGAGGAATACGCAGGTTTAAAGACTCCGTAATTTGCTTTCTAATAATCATAATCTTTTCCTTAAAGAAGTTAATGAATTTATCACTGCTGAAGTGAAAGTCATCCTCTCTTGGGGAATGCTGCTTTTTAGTTAGCTTTGCGACAGTATCAAAAAGGAATTTCGGATTGTTCTTATTTTCCTCAATTAAAGTTAGAAAAATAGGATGATCGAGCAGCAGTAAGGGCTCTTCGGTACTGCACGGTACCGTCTTTCCAAGCTAGTCGGAAGACTTCCAGTTTGGTGTGGCGCCATTTCCGTTCCAATTTTCTGGAAGCTTGCTTCAGAGCTCGGGTATTTTCTGTGTACCAGGGAGCTAGTTTCTTATGAGAAATGTTTTCAGTTTTTAGGGTTGCAACTGCATCTAGGGTATTACGCAAGGTTAAATTGAGATCCTCAGTTAGGTGGTTAACTGATTTTTGTCCTCTGGCGTCCTTGGGTAGGCAGAGGGAGTCTGGAAGGGCATCAAGGAATCTTTGTGTTGTCTGTGAATTTATAGCACGACTTTTGATGGTCCTTGGTTGGGGTCTGAGCAGATTATTTGTTGCAATTGCAAACGTAATAAAATAGTGGTCCGATAGTCCAGGATTATGAGGAAAAACATTAAGATCCACAACATTTATTCCATGGGACAAAACTAGGTCCAGCGTATGACTGACAGTGAGTGGGTCCAGAGACATGTTGGACAAAACCCACTGAGTCGATGATGGCTCCGAAAGCCTTTTGGAGTGGGTCTGTGGACTTTTCCATGTGAATATTAAAGTCACCAAAGATTAGAATATTATCTGCTATGACTACAAGGTCCGATAGGAATTCAGGGAACTCAGTGAGAAACGCTGTATATGGCCCAGGAGGTCTGTAAACAGTAGCTATAAAAAGTGATTGAGTAGGCTGCATAAATTTCATGACTAGAAGCTCAAAAGATGAAAACGTCATTTGTTTTTTTGTAAATTGAAATTTGCTATTGTAAATGTTAGCAACACCTCCGCCTTTGCGGGATGCACGGGGGATATGGTCACTAGTGTAGCCAGGAGGTGAGGCCTCAGAACAGTAAATTCATCAGGCTTAAGCCATGTTTCAGTCAGGCCAATCACATCAAGATTATGATCAGTGATTAGTTCATTGACTATAATTGCCTTTGAAGTAAGGGTTCTAACATTAAGTAGCCCTATTTTGAGATGTGAGGTATCATGATCTCTTTCAGTAATGACAGGAATGGAGGTTGTCTTTATCCTAGTGAGATTGCTAAGGCGAACACCGCCATGTTTAGTTTTGCCTAACCTAGGTCGAGGCACAGACACGGTCTCGATGGTGATAGCTGAGCTGACTACACTGACTGTGCTAGTGGCAGACTCCACTATGCTGGCAGGCTGGCTAACAGCCTGCTACCTGGCCTGCACCCTATTTCATTGTGGAGCTAGAGGAGTTAGAGCCCTGTCTATGTTGGTAGATAAGATGAGAGCACCCCTCCAGCTAGGATGGAGTCCGTCACTCCTCAGTAGGTCAGGCTTGGTCCTGTTTGTGGGTGAGTCCCAGAAAGAGGGCCAATTATCTACAAATTCTATCTTTTGGGAGGGGCAGAAAACAGTTTTCAACCAGCGATTGAGTTGTGAGACTCTGCTGTAGAGCTCATCACTCCCCCTAACTGGGAGGGGGCCAGAGACAATTACTCGATGCCGACATCTTTCTAGCTGATATGCACGCAGAAGCTATGTTGCGCTTGGTGACTGTTTCATCCTAACATCGTTGGTGCCGACGTGGATAACAATATCTCTATACTCTCTACACTCGCCAGTTTAGCTTTAGCCAGCACCATCTTCAGATTAGCCTTAACGCCGGTAGCCCTGCCCCCTGGTAAACTGTGTATGATCGCTGGATGATTTGTTTTAAGTCTAATACTGCGGGTAATGGAGTCGCCAATGACTAGAGTTTTCAATTTGTCAGAGCTAATGGTGGGAAGCTTCGGCGTCTCAGACCCCGTAACGGGAGGAGAAGAGACCAGAGAAGACTCGGCCTCTGACACTGACCCGCTGATTAAAGGGGAAAACCGGTTGAAAGTTTCTGTCGGCTGAATGAGCTTGTAGCACAGCTATCCTTGCCGTAAGGCGAGTACAGCGACTGCAATTAGAAGGCATCATGTTAATGTTACTACTTAGCTTCCGCTGTTGGAGGTCCCGACGAATCGTGTCCAGATAAAGCGTCCGGAGTGAAAAAGTTGAGGAAAAAATAAATAAATATATGAACGGTAATTAAAAAGTGAAAACCGTAAAGTTGTCAGGTCGCAAAATAGGTTAGCAACAAAACGCACAGCAACTCGAAAACAAGCCTGCAAGTTGTGACCGGAAATGACGTAATTGCTTTTCACAATGTAATGCTCACATTACTTTTGATCTCTTTTGATCTCTATGTCTCTTGAGAGCTTTCCATGCATGGATTGTGCAACATTTGCCCATTATTCTTTTCAAAATTCTTTAAGCTCTGTCAAATTGGTTGTTGATTATTGCTAGACAACCGTTTTCAGGTCTTGCCATAGATTTTCAAGTCAATTTGCGTCTACAAATGATTTGTAATTACGTTCTGGCATATAGTTTATTAATCTTCCTAAACGGTGTGTTGTGGCTATGAATGTGCTGGAGTGCTATGTGTATCCTCAGAGGATTTATAGCTAAGCCTGCTCTCCCTTTCGTGTTCCTCCCTCTCTAGGATGGCAGTAATGCTCTGTCCATCGCCCTGGAGGCCTCTCACAATGACACAGCTGTGCTGCTTTACGCCCACATGAACTACGCCAAAGCCCAGACAGCTGTGAGTTCCCCAGACTGGTCTGGAGGCCTGCCTTTTTTTATATGACAAACAGCCAGTTAGACCATGAATCCAGTATAGGTTGCACTCACAACATATCTGTGTCATGCGCAATGTTGCTACTATTTGAAGTGTGTAATTTTAGCGCTTCAGCTACACTCCAATGTTTCGTTTAGGTGTGGTATGTTGGCTGCTAGTTGAAAGATCCTGTCTTGACATGTGTAGCAGTAGTGACCCATAGAACACATTCTATAAAGCACAATGTATTTTTCCCCTCCAGTTTATTACTGTTCATTGTGATTTTTGCCCTGTTTTATTACTATCAGGCTGAAAACGTTGGTATATTTCTTTCAGGGGACAACCAAGACTCGAAGCCCCACTAGTCCTCAAAAGACATGGCCTGCTGCGGAGTAATGGGCCACCAATATGGAAAAACAAACATAACTGGACTTGAGCATTGAAAATGCACCACTGCAATACTACCGCTGTCTACGTAAATATATGTATTTATATAATGGCATACGTCATTCATTTATGTGTATTGTTAATATAATATTATTTTTTCAATAAATGCCTTAAACCGTTATTATATAAGTCAATTATCTGCATTTGCAACATTTCTGACTAGGTCAAGGTCTGCAGCATATTTTTCTATGATACAGTAAAGCAGACCTCACATACACTTGCACTCATTGATTGTGTTTAGTTTGAGTTCCCCTCCCCCTTTTAAAGGCGCACTCCAGCTATTTAAAAAACAAACTTTTCCTGTTGAAAAACAATATCCCACGTATAAATACAGTAATGTACACACACTTAAGGGTACAAAAAAATATGTTTTGAGCAAATTAGTGTTTTTTAGACACAAGTGCAAACTTCATGGAGTAGGCCATTCGACGGGTTGGTCTGATGGTGCCCTCTGATGTCATCGGCCTCCCCCCTTGCTTGTAGTAACAATAGAGAACACCTGGACCACCTATTTATATGTTTCTTTTGTTAAGTAAATCAGGTGATAAATTAACTGAAAATGAGACTGGAGTAGTAGTCTTCTCAATCTTCATGCCAAAATAGTTCCAAGTTTGCACTAACTGTCTATGCCTTGTATATTCATGTATCTATTTTCATGTAAAAAAATAAACATATATTTACATAACATGTGACTCTGTTAAATTTTGTACTAAGCAGATATACCATAAGGTTGCTGTTAATGTTCATTAAATAAGATAATGTAAGGCAGGTATTCCCAAACTGGGGTACGAGTAATGCCGTCCGGGGTATGCCAAATATAAACATGATTCACATTTTAAAAATAAAAAAATCTTTGTTTTCTTTTTTTTCTTCACATTTTCTAACAGTACATTTATATTTTCCAACGGGGCTATACATTTGGGTGAGTTTCTCTCTCTCGCCTGAGTAGCCTCATTTCACTGCCAAAAATAAAATGAAACCCTCTAGTGTTCAGCGAAATAACAATACAATTTCAAATACAGGTAGCCTAGTCAAATAATTAATAATCCAGTCACATTAACCGTTACTCCCTCGAGGGAAACTTTCACTCTTGCTCAGACGTATACATGACAATTAAAAAAAAATAAGCCACAGGAGTTTTTTGAGCGAGATTAAAGATGACTTTCGAGTAGTAAGACGTATAAAAGCAACAGATACCATTAATGAGAAGGGGCTAGAAGCGTCTTATATAGTGAGCTACCGAGTGGCTAGGACATGCAAGCCCCATACTATTGTAGAGGACTTAATTATTCCTGCTGCCACGGATATAGCTGGGACAATGCTGGAGGAAAAGGTCAAACAAAACCATACAGACAATGACTTCATCAAACAACATTGTTTCATGACGCATCAGGAGATGTTTTGAAACAATTCCTGCTTTGCATACAAGCCAGTGAATTATATGCGTTACAGCAGGATGAGTCAATAGCTCCTGGTATATGTCCATTACGTTTATGGGGGGTCAATTAAGGAAGACATCCTCTTCTGCAAACCAGGACAACATGAGAAGATATTTTTAAAGTACTGTACAGCTTTGTGACATCAAATGGACTTTGGTGGTCAAGATGTGTTGGTATATGTACTGATGGCACTAAAGCCATGACAGGGAGAGATAGTAGAGTGGTAACGTGAATGCAAGCATTTGCTCCCGGCGCCACTTAGGTACACTGCAGCATCCACCAAGAGGCTTTTGCTGCCAAGGGAATGCCTGACAGCTTGAAAGACGTTTTGGACGCTACAGTGAAAAAGGTTAACTTTGATAAAGCAAGGCCCCTGAACTGTCGTGTATTTTCTGCATTATGCAATGATATGTGCAGTGACCATGTAACGCTTTTACAACATACATGCACTGGTTATCAGGGGGCAAAGTATTGGCAGGTTTTTTTAAATTGAGAGATGAGCTTAAAGTTTTCTTTATTGACCATAATTTTCACTTGTCTGACCGCTTGAGTGATGACGAGTTTCTCACACGACTGGCCTATCTGCGTGATGTTTTTTCTCGCCTGAATGATCTGAATCTAGGATTACAGGGACTCTCTGCAACTATATTTAATGTGCGGGACAAAATTGAGGCTATGATTAAGAAGTTGGAGCTATTTTCTGTCTGCATTAACAAGGACAACACACAGGTCTTTCCATCATTGTATGAATTTTTGTGTAGCACTCAAGCTTATAGACAATACCAAATTGGGGAGGTGGGTAGCCTAGTGGTTAGAGCGTTGGACTAATAACGGAAAGGTTGCAAGATCAAATCCCTGTAGCCAATAGGGTGAAAATCTGTTGATCTGACCCTGAACAAGGCAGTTTACCCACTCTTCCTAGGCTGTCATTGGAAATAAGAATTTGTTCTGACTTGCCTAGTTAAATAAAGGTTAAAAAAAAGTGATATACCGAAGCCCTGTGAGCTGGGTGTGCAATTCCGCAGGTAGTTTCCCAAAACGGATGACGCAAACAACTGGATTTGTTATCCTTTTCATGCCCTGCCTCCAGTCCACTTACCGATATCTGAACAAGAGAGTGTTATCGAAATTGAAACAAGCGGTTCTGTGAAAATGTAATTTAATCAGAAGCCACTGCCAGATTTCTGGATAAGGCTGCGCTCAGAGGTTCTTGGCTTGGCAAATTGTTGCCCTTTGCAACCACTTACCTATGTGAGGGTGGATTCTTGGCCCTCACTAGCATGAAAACTAAATACACACACAGACTGTGTATGGAAAATGATTTAAGACTGAGACTCTCTCCAATACAACCCAACATTGCAGTTATGTGCATCCTTTCAAGCACACCCTTCTCATGAGCTCTTTTGGGATAGGGGGCAGCATTTTCACTTTTGGGTGAAATGCGTGCCCAGAGTGAACTGCCTCCTACTCTGTCCCAGATGCTAATATGTGCAAAGTATTATAATTATTGGATAGAAAACACTCTGAAGTTTCCAAAACTGTTTGAATGATGTCTGTGAGTATAACAGAACTCATATGGCAGGTGAAACCCTGAGAAAATCCAACCAGGAAGTGGGACATCTGAGGTTTGTAGTTTTTCCAAGCTTGGCCTACCGAATACACAGTGTCTATGGAGTCAAGTTGCACTTCCTATGGCTTCCACTAGATGTCAACAGTCTTTAGAACCTTGAGTGATGATTCTACTATAAAGGAGGGACTCATGAGACCTCTTTAAGTCAGTGGTCTGGCATAGTGCCTTGGTCTCATGATGAGCGCTCCCGACAGAGTTACCTCCCGTTCCAGTGCTTTTCTTCAGACATAGGAATTCTCCGGTTGGAACATTATTGATGTTTTATGTTAAAAACATCCTAACGATTGATTCAACACATCGTTTGACATGTTTCTAAAGGACTGTAATGGAACATTTCAAGTTTTTATCTGGACGAAGTGCCAGCGCCTCATGAAGATTACTGGGCTGAACACGCTAACAACAAGTGGCTATTTGGACATAAATGATGGACTTTATGGAACCGTTCAGTCATTTATTGTCGAACTGGGATTCCTGGGAGTGCCTTCTGATGAAGATCATCAAAAGTAAGTGAATATTTATGGTGTTATTTCTAACTTCTGTTGACTCAAAAATGTTGGATGTTTCTCTGGCTGTTTTGGGCTCTGAGCGCTGTTCTGAGATTATGCTTTTTCCGTAAAGTTTTTTTGAAATCTGACACAGCGGTTGCATTAAGAAGAAGTCTATCTTTAATTCTGTGACTAACAGTTGTATCTTTTATCAATGTTTATTATGAGTATTTCTGTAAAATCACTGGATGTTTTGGAATCACAACATTACTGCACGTAACGCGCCAATGTAAACTGAGATTTTTGGATATAAATATGCATATTATCGAACAAAACATACATGTATTGTGAAGATCATCAAAGGTTAATGATTAATTTGATCTATATTTCTGCTTTTTGTGACTCCTATCTTTGGCTGGAAAAATGGCTGTGTGTTTTTTTGACTTGGCTGTGACCTAACATAATCATATGTTGTGCTTTCGCTGTAAAGCATTTTTTAAATCGGACATGATGGGTAGATTAACAAGATGTTTATCTTGCATTTGCTGTATTGGGCTTGTTAATGTGTGAAAGTTACATATTTCCCAAAAATATTTTGGAATTTCGCGCACTGCCTTATCAGCGGAAAGTTGTGGTGGGGTTCCGCCAGCGGAATGCCTGCCCTAGAAAGTTTATCCTATGGTGACAGTTTTTCATGAACCAATAAGGTTTTATATGTAAGATGGCTAAATAAAGAGAAAAATTACGCCCATCTTCCCCATTATTTATACCTGTGTTTTCTGTCTGTGCCAGTTCAACCAAGTCAACCAGTGTTTTTCTCTTAGCTCCTATTTGTTTTCTCTCGTCTTCCTTTGCCTTGCCTGTCCTGACTCTGAGCCCGCCTGCCTGACCACTCTGCCTGCCCCTGACCTTGAGCCTGCCTGCCGCCCTGTACCATTTTGGACTCTGCCCTGGCTATGAACTCCTGCCCCTCCCTGACCTGCCTTTTGCCTACCTCTTGGATTATAATAAATATCAGAGTTCAGACCATCTGCCTCCTGTGTCTGCATCTGGATCTCGCCTTGTGTTGTTATACCCTTGTCCTATAAGAGCTCCTTGTTTACTTCCCACGAGCCGGGTTGTGACAAAAACACACTCATTCTTATGTTTAATAAATGTATCGTATAGTTTGTGTGTGGCAGGCTTACAATGATGGCAAAAACAACATTTGAGAGTGCGCTGACCCTCGTGCTAGAGGGGGTACGCAGCTGGACGTTGAATGTTTGAAGGGGTACGGGACTAAAAAGTTTAGGAGACATTGATGTAAGGTATTCTTCTGTCAAACATGATCAAGCCATAAAGGTGAAATTTAGTTGAAATAGTATTTCAAGCAATAACCATCCTGTCAGACATCAAGCCATCTTTTAATGCAAATTCAATGTAATAACATGACATATTATATTGTTTATACAATTTATCACCTGACACAGAACCGTGTCTCTAATCTGTGTCAGAGAATCTTGACTCTTAAAATAGGTTTGACTGTCTGTATAGTCTACGGGCTAGACCAGAGCCTTCTGTTGAAATAAAGGGCTCTCATGGACATAACTACATATGAGGACAACGAGGTCCGGATTTCGTTATTTTTTTCTAATTAAAAAAATTAATGAATAGTGCAAAATATAAATTTTGTAAACAAAATCAATTACATGTCAACATCTAAATATTGCTCCCAGCATTGATCAAAGCTCAGAGCACTTATATTCTTGATCTGACAGTTCTAATCACACTTGCCTTCTTTGCGAACGAGTGGAATCATGAACAGTGTTTGTTCTTTATGTTCGCCCGGATTGGCTTTTTTTAGCAGCACATTCACCCAGTGGCACATATTCATGGATGACAAGGTTTCCTCAAGAAATGTACCAAGAGAAAAAGGAACTCTTTCGTCTCTGTGTTTTTATAATTTTACTTCTGTACCGCCTGGTACGGCAGCTGCACCGCCCGCAACCGCAGGGCACTCCAGGGGGTGGTGCGATCTGCCCAACACATCACCGGGGGCAAACTACCTGCCCTCCAGGACACCTACAGCACCTGATGTCACAGGAAGGCCAAAAAGATCATCAAGGACAACAACCACCCGAGCCACTACCTGTTCACCCCGCTATGATCCAGAAGGCGAGGTCAGTACAGGTGCATCAAAGTTGGGACCGAGAGACTGAAAAACATCTATCTCAAGGCCATCAGACTAGCCATTACTGGCACATTAGAGGATGCTGCCCTATATACAGATATTTTAAATCAGTGGCCTCTCTAATAATGGAACACTAGTCACTTTAATAATGTTTACATATTTTGCATTACTCATCTCATATGTGTATACTGTATTCTATCCTATTCTACTTTATCTTAGTCAATGGCTCCAGGTCATCTACAAGTCCATGCTAGGTAAAGCTCCGCCTTATCTCAGTTCACTGGTCACGATGGCAACACCCATCCGTAGCACGCGCTCCAGCAGGTGTATCTCACTGATCATCCCTAAAGCCAACACCTCATTTGGCCGCCTTTTGTTCCAGTTCTCTGCTGCCTGTGACTGGAACGAATTGCAAAAATCGCTGAAATTGGAGACTTTTATCTCCCTCACCAACTTCAAACATCTACTTTCTGAGCAGCTAACCGATCGCTGCAGCTGTACATAGTTTATCGGTAAATAGCCCACCCATTTTTACCTACCTCATCCCCATACTGTTTTTATTTATTTACTTTTCTGCTCTTTTGCACACCAATATCTCTACCTGTACATGACCATCTGATCATTTATCACTCCAGTGTTAATCTGCAAAATTGTAATTATTCGCCTACCTCCTCATGCCTTTTGCACACAATGTATATAGACTCCCCTTTTTTTCTACTGTGTTATTGACTTGTTAATTGTTTACTCCATGTGTAACTCTGTGTTGTCTGTTCACACTGCTATGCTTTATCTTGGCCAGGTCGCAGTTGCAAATGATAACTTGTTCTCAACTAGCCTACCTGGTTAAATAAAGGTGAAATGAAAAAAATATATAAAAAAATGTCGCTCTGACACTGCTTGCCCAAATAATTCTATATTCTTAATTCCATTCCTTTACTTTAGATTTGTGTGTATTGTGTGTATTGTTGTGAAATTGTTAGATATTATTTGTTAGATATTACTGTACTGTTGAAGCTAGAATCACAAGCATTTTTCTACACCCGCAATAACATCTGCTAAACATGCGTATGTGACAAATAAAAATTGTCTCGCCAGAGAAAGCATCCGACTGAGTGAAACATCGCCCCTCTGTCTCTGTATGTGTACAGTGATTTAGGAAAGTATTCAGACCCGTTGAAATTTTTCACATTTTACTACAGCAATTACAGCCTTGAGTCTTCTTGGGTATGACACTACAAGCTTGGCACACCTGTATTTGGGTAGTTTCTCCCATTCTTCTCTGCAGATCCTCACAAGCTCTGTCAGGTTGGATGGGGAGCGTCGCTGCATATCTATTTCAAATCATATCAAAGTTTATTTGTCACGTGCACCGAATACAACAGGAGTAGAACTTACAGTGAAATGCTTACTTACAGGCTCTAACAGATTAGGTGAACAATAGTTAGGTAAAGAAATAAAACAACAGTAAAAAGACAGGCTATATAAAGTAGCGAGGCTACATACAGATTAGTCAGGTTAGTCAGGTTTATTGAGGTAGTATGTACATGTAGATATGGTTAAAGTGATTATGCATATATGATGAACAGAGAGTAGCAGTAGCATAAAAGAGGGGGTTGGAGGGTGGTGGGTGGGAAACAATGCAGGTCTCTCCAGAGATGTTCAATCGGGTTTAAGTCTGGGCTCTGGCTTGGACATTCAGAGACTTATCCCAAAAACACTCCTGCATTTTCTTGGCTGTGTGCTAAGGGTCGTTGTCCTGTTAGAAGGTGAACATTTGCCCTAGTCTGAGGTCCTGAGCGCTCTGGAGCAGGTTTTCATCAAGGATCTCCATGTACTTTCCTCCAGATGTGACGCTTGGCATTCAGGGCAAAGAGTTCAATCTTGGTTTCATCAGACCAGAGAATCTTCATCAGATCAGTCACTGTCAGTCGTTTTTTTTTTTTTTTTGTTTTGATTTTTTTTTTACCCCTTTTTCTCCCCAATTTCGTGGTATCCAATTGTTGTAGTAGCTACTATCTTGTCTCATCGCTACAACTCCCGTATGGGCTCGGGAGAGACGAAGGTTGAAAGTCATGCGTCCTCCGATACACAACCCAACCACGCCGCACTGCAAGCCAGCCGCACCAATGCGCCGGAGGAAACACCATGCACCTGGCCACCTTGGCTAGCGCACACTGCGCCCAGCCCGCCACAGGAGTCGCTGGTGCGCGATGAGACAAGGACACCCCTACCGACCAAGCCCTCCCTAACCCGGGCGACGCTAGGCCAATTGTGCGTCGCCCCACGGACCTCCCGGTCGCGGCCGGTTACGACAGAGCCTGGGCGCGAACCCAGGGACTCTGATGGCACAGCTGGCAGTCGTTTTTATTTTTGATTCAGTCTCTACCGGACAAAGTCGTGTTAGGATACATCAGTTATCCTGTTAGAGCTTTTGTGTCGAATGCACTGCGCTGCTTCAGGTGGAACATTTATGGTCATGTTGCAGCAGTGTGTCGGAGGGAGATTCCAAGAAGGATTATGTAGTTTCGATGGATAAAGTTGTGTGTGTCAACTGTAGGGGTGCCCATGTTGCTGGGGTTTGGAAGTGCTAGAGGTTGGTTGAAGTGGCCATAGTCAGAGTATAGTGCAGAAGGTGTCATATGCTGGGTTAAGGGTGGGAGATCCTGAGAGGATCCCACTGAGTAGTGGATTTAAGCCAGCAGATGGATAGAACAACGAGTGATATATGCTTCATTATAAACTGGGTGGTTGAAGCCCTGAACGCTGATTGGCTTAAAGCTATGGTATATCAGACAGTATACCATGGGTATGACAAAACAATTATTTGTATTCTTCTAATTACGTTGATAACCAGTTTATAATAGCAATAAGGGACCTCGGGGGTTTGTGGTATATAATATACCACAGCTAAGGACTATGTACAGGCACGCCGCAACATAAGAACGGCCCTTAGCCGTAGTATAAGAAAAGGGTCTGATTTGTTTAATATAAGGAATCTGAATTTGAAAAGATGTATACTTTTAATACGTAAGTATTTAGCAAATACATTTACTTTTGATACTTAAGTATATTTAAAACCAAATACTTTTAGACTTTTACTCAAGTAGTATTTTACTGGGTGACTTTCACTTTTACTTGCGTCATTTTCTATTAAGGTATCTTTACTTTTACTCAAGTATGACAATTTGGTACTTTTTTCACCACTGCCATTTAGGCATATGCTAAGAGCCGGCTCTTGTAGGTGAACGTTGGGAGCCGGCTCGCATATCAGAAGTGTAACGAAGTTCGTCTGCTGTTTGAAGAGAGTCAGACCGAAATGCAGCGTGTAGGTTACTCATGACTTTTAATGAAGAAAATGCGGTACATGAAATAACTGAAAATACAAAACAACAAACGAGTGAAACTAAATTACAGCCTATCTGGTGACTAACACAAAGACAGGTACAAACACCCACGAAATACAACGCGCACTCAGGCTGCCTAAATACGGTTCCCAATCCGAGACAACGAGAATCAGCTGACTCCAATTAGGAATCGCCTCAGGCAGCCAAGCCTAACTAGACACACCCCTAACTAGTACAAACTCCCAATTAATACAAACCCCAATACGAAATACAACATATAAACCCATGTCACACCCTGGCCTACCCAAACAATTAACAAAAACACAAGATACAATGACCAAGGCGTGACAAGAAGAGCCAAATCTATTTCTAAAAAAATTAAGATATGAATAATCAAAAGATTTAAATGAATAAAATTAACTATTTCAAAGAACGAAAAAAAATAATAATAATATAGGCCTAAATGCACAAGTGCACACAAATTCATCCTGACTGTTGTGCTCAGACTAACAGACTCACCTGTTGTTCCTGTCAGACACGCAGTGTCAACCAATGAACTAAAGATGCATGTGGGAGGGCAAAGCCAACTCACTCACATTCACACACTTAGCAGCCGAGAAGAGAGAGTAACGACAGCTCTGAAAACAACAGCTGGAAAATTAGTCGGAAGCACAGTAGCATTTGGATGCATTTTAATAATGTAGACAATGTTAGAGCACAGTGTAGAATTTGCCAAAACAAAATCTCATATAAAGCCGGTTCTACCCACAACCTACACCGGCATATGCGAACTGTGCACCCAACTGTGAACTATAGTGGAGCTTTGAGAAACTAGCGGGCCTGCTAGTGATAGTGGTGGAGCCATCACCTCCACACGTGGAGATGTATCCACTCACTCTAGTAGGCCTACTCCGTAACCCACAGCAACGCAGTCTTCTATGGACCAGTTTATACCAAAGTCTGTCTGTAGCAAAACAAGGCCAAATTGATATTGCATTGGCTAAAATGACTGCCACCGATTTCTAGCCATTTTCGACCGTGGAGGACAGAGGTTTTAGAAATTATAGCAATAGTCTAAATCCAATGTACACAATTCCAAGCAGGAAAACCCTTTCAAAATCACTTATTCCACAACTGTATGAGAGCACACAAGCTTCAGTGCGGGAAAGAGTCCAAAAGCTACTGCAGTTTGCCTTACCACTGACTGCTGGACATCAAGGGTAACCACTTCTTGTATGTCGGTTACATGTCACTTCATTGAAGATTTTTCGATGTCTAGCTGTCTTCCAAACTGCTTTGAGTTCAGCGACAGACACACCTCAGTGAACTTGGCAGAGGAACTGTTGAGAGTGGCCAGAGAATGTCAAGTAGATGGAAAAGTGGTCTGTTGTGTTAGCGGCAATGCAGCTAACATAACCAAAGACATGAACATTTTAAAATGGATTCATCATCCATGTCTTACCCAAACAATCAACCTGATTGTAAGAGATCCTCTGAGCTGGTGGAAGAACAAGGCCTCTGTCTACCTGTGGCTTACTAAAGTCATGACAGGGAGACTCTGCATAGTGGCCACATCTGTTCCCTCTGAGAGGGTCTTCTCGAAAACTGGACAAATAATTACTGAGCGAAGAAACCGCATCAGCCCCTCAAGTGAGGCAGCTTGCATTTCTGAATGCAAATCTCTCATAAAAGCAAAATATGGTCAGCATTGCTGTGTGCTGCTGGTTATAACATGGCAATCAAGAAGAGAGAGAAAAGTGGGACCAGTTTTGTACATTGTTATTTATTTTTCTTTAATATGGTGCAATATTCTATTATTATGTTGTTCAGATTGTATTCGTTTTGAATGGTTACATTTATATGCACATTGTTTATATACATTAAAAAATTATACTGTAGCAACCCGCACAGACAGCTGTGTGTTATGTGTTAGGCTAGTAGGTGGTTGTGTTCTACTCACCAGCACCCAGTGTTTGCGGGGTCCGACATTCCAATCAACCTGGTATCTGCCAATCACTTGAATGCCTGGAATGTTCTGATGCTGGGAATCCTGGTGGTTGGCGGAGTGGCGTGGAGGGGGTTGGGCAGGGGGATGGAGCATTGGAAGTTAAGACCAGGTTTAGCCTTTGTTCTCTCTCTTACGTCTGGGCTTCACAAGAGAAGGTCACGATTGGATTGTGGGTTATCTTTCATTTATTTGGCGTGGGCTACGGCCAAACAGTAGCCTGTGTAAAGTTGGGTTAATAAACCGTCAATTCGTAAACTCAAACCTCTGTCTGGACAATTGTTCCTTTATGATCTAGTCAGGTCATTACAATACTTTAAATGCAAAATGTTTAATATTTATTTATCATAACAAACCGATGCATTTTTAAATACATTGTGGTTAAGGTAGAGTATGGTTTAATTTAATTTAATTATAATTGTTTTAACACCAATCATAGTCAAACTATCACAAACTGTTTGACTTGAAAAAATACAAAACATATATTTTTTAAAGAGCCGTTTGGGAGCCAAAAGAGCCGGTTCTTTTTGTTGAGCTGAGCCGAACGAGTCGGCTCACTGAAAAGAGACGGAATGTCACAAATTTGACAGGTGACTAAAGCTTGTATTGAATTGTGGGTTGTATCAACCCCGCAAATGACCATGTTGTTCACTTATTCCCTCGAGCTAAATCTAGGGCCGAGGGGCAACGTTAGAGCAGGTAGCCTAGTGGTAAGGACTAGTAACCGGAAGGTTGGAAGATCGAAAGCCCCAGCTGACAAGGTACAAATCTGTCGAACTGCCTAAGGACACAGCTAACGTTAGCTAGCCAGGTGGCTTGTTACTATAGTTTGCTGACATTGTATGTTGGAAATGGAAGACTCTTTAAAAGCAAGTTATTACTCTTAATTCACCTTATCAAATGTCCACAGCATGATCTGCAAGCAAAGCTACAGTTGCGTTATGGTGAGATTGCAAAGAGGTTAGTGGCAGCTCATTCATGTCTTTAATGTTTGATGACAGCTAAGAATCAATTTAGGCAGAATGTTTTCAGCAGGTTTTGCATGACACTCAGATGGGAGGGGAGGAAAGGATGGTGTTTGTACACTTTGTAAATGCCACAATCTTTGTTACAATCTTTTCTGCAGGACCCTACCACCACCCAAACTTCCTGTTGGGCCCAGCCACAAGTTTGCCTTCAATTACTATAATGGCAGAGATGGGCGTAGAGAGTCTGCACCAGCAATGGTTGTGATGTCGTGTCAAAAGGCCTTGACTGCTTGGTAAGTGGTACATAATAAAGGCTATGACAGTGGACCAAGTGTTGGGATTCCTTCTCTGGCAAACTGGGTGGAAGTTGAGTGCATATGACTACTTTACTGCAGTCCCGCTTAGATTAGACTGCATTAGTCTCTTGTGAAAAATGTCTCATACAGACACACTACTCACTCACACAGACAGACAGACTACTCACACAGACTACTCTCCCTCACACACACACAGACTACTCACACACACAGACTACTCACACACACTCCTCACTCTCACACACACACACACTCTCACACACACACACTACTCACACACACACACACTACACACACACACACACACACACACACACACACACACACACACACACACACACACACACACACACACAGACTACTCTCACACACACACACACAGACTACTCTCACACACACACACAGACTACTCACACACACACACACGCAGACTACTCACTCACACACGGATGACTCACACACACACACACACACACACAGACTCACTCACTCACACACACACACACACAGACTACTCTCACACACACACACAGACTACTCACACACACACACACACGCAGACTACTCACTCACACACGGATGACTCACACACACACACACACACACACACACACACGACTCACTCACTCACACACACACACACCTCTCACACATACACTACTCCCTTCATTGGCTCACACACTCTCGCATACAATCATCATATACCCTGCTGCTACTCTCATCATATATTCTGATGCGTAGTCATCTTAGCCCTATACATATATAACCCTCCCCCTCCAGTATCCCTCCACATTGTAAATATGGTATTGGCACCCACCCTGTATATAGCTTACTTACTTTCTTGTGTTCATATTTCTTGTGTGTTTTTGTTCTATTTACTTTATAGTATTACGGATATTGATTACTGGAATGTTGTAAGAAAGTCCTTTCACTGTACTTGTGCACTTGACAATACAACTTAACTTGCCTACGCAGACAACTAAATCTGTAAATGGCCAATCAAGCAATATTTTTGGATCATAGTAAATATTTTGGACAGTATTATACAATATCGGTGTGCATTTGATTTAGCTAGAGAATTAACTTCCTACTGTATCTTCTGAGTGATGTACCAACATTAACTTCTGCTTTCATTCCCTTACAGCCAAGTTCTGGAGGTGCCAGCAAAGCGTCCAGTCACACCTGGAAATGTTCTCAGTGAGCTAACGCTGTCTACAGATCAGCCATACCTCTGAACAACATTGTTTTTTTCCTGACTTATTGTAGGTCTGACAGCAGAGCACGATGTTGAAATCACTATTGTTCAAATCTTGTAAAAAATTGTTAATAAATGATGTAATGTTTGAAGAAATGTTTTGTAATGACCAATTGCTCATGTTACTAGCATATTTACTTTGGTGGTCAATCACAGTTTTGGGTACCTGGTTAAAGGTAGACAGCGATATGCCGTAGATGCAGAAAGTAAACAGCATAGTGGGTCAACTTCCGCAACAACTAAGAGCGTTGAAGCGCGAAGCTCAACTTCTCTGCTGTTTGGTGCCCTGGCTACCACACTGAACTGTGTTATGAGAACCCATGCGCAGATGCTGTGTGATAGCGAAGTGTTGTATCTCGCTCATCTCTCTCCGGTGCTGCTTGTGGCAACTTCATTTCAGTGAGTCTATCTTTAATATCCCTAAAGTAGCTCATCATTATCAGGAGTGACTCAACCATTCATGCATGTAGTCTGCTGCATATTTTTCACTCCCCCAACCTATAGTACCAGCATGTTCTCTCAGTGTGACAGCATCATGTTTTTTCCCCCTGTACTCTTGCTGGATTTATTTACATGATCAAGTGTAGCAACTTTGAACCTCCCAACTTTGGCCCCAAATAGCCTTATTAATTGTACTTTGTTTTGCATTTGTTCTGGCTTTGAAGTCAACATGATCTTCACTGTAACTATATTTTTCCTCAATGCCAAGATAGCTCCTGCAAGCATCTGGGTTCTCTTAAATTGTTCAGTGGAAGGTGCAGAATAGGTTCGTTAGGAACAAACTCTGCAATATTACATGCGAATGGACCTTAAGGAAATTAACTGAGGATTGGTTGAAGTGGCCACAAATAGATAATTGTTCTAACCTGACCCAGACTACATAGTCTGACATACTATAAAAGGCTTAAAGGGGTAATCTGTTGAATTTGACAATTAATCTTAATGGTTGTACAGTCGTCTCAAATAAAACTGAAGGACCTCGGCGTTACTCTGGACCCTGATCTCTCTTTTGAAGAACATACAGTGCCTTGCGAAAGTATTTGGCCCCCTTGAACTTTGCGACCTTTTGCCACATTTCAGGCTTCAAACATAAAGATATAAAACTGTCATTTTTTGTGAAGAATCAACAAGTGGGACACAATCATGAAGTGGAACGACATTTATTGGATATTTCAAACTTTTTTAACAAATCAAAAACTGAAAAATTGGGCGTGCAAAATTATTCAGCCCCCTTAAATTAATACTTTGTAGCGCCATCCTAATTGTCCCTAGAATTTCTAAGCAAACAGCTGGAGGCAGGGCTTTCTCCTATAGAGCTCCATTTTTATGGAACGGTCTGCCTACCCATGTCAGAGATGCAAACTCGGTCTCAACCTTTAAGTCTTTACTGAAGACTCATCTCTTCAGTGGGTCATATGATTGAGTGTAGTCTGGCCCAGGAGTGGGAAGGTGAACGGAAAGGCTCTGGAGCAACGAACCGCCCTTGCTGTCTCTGCCTGGCTGGTTCCCCTCTCTCCACTGGGATTCTCTGCCTCTAACCCTATTACAGGGGCTGAGTCACTGGCTTACTGGGGCTCTCTCATACCGTCCCTGGGAGGGGTCCGTCACCTGAGTGGGTTGAGTCCCTGATGTGATCATCTTGTCTGGGTTGTGCCGTGGTGGAGATCTTTGTGGGCTATACTCAGCCTTGTCTCAGGATGGTAAGTTGGTGGTTGAAGATATCCCTCTAGTGGTGTGGGGGCTGTGCTTTGGCAAAGTGGGTGGGGTTATATCCTTCCTGTTTGGCCCTGTCCGGGGGTGTCCTCGGATGGGGCCACAGTGTCTCCTGACCCCTCCTGCCTCCAGTATTTATGCTGCAGTAGTTTGTGTCGGGGGGCTAGGTCAGTTTGTTATATCTGGAGTACTTCTCCTGTCCTATTCGGTGTCCTGTGTGAATTTAAGTGTGCTCTCTCTAATTCTCTCTTTCCTTCTCTCTCTTGGAGGACCTGAGCCCTAGGACCATGCCTCAGGACTACCTGACATGATGACTTCTTGCTGTCCCCAGTCCACCTGGCCATGCTGCTGCTCCAGTTTCAACTGTTCTGCCTTATTATTATTCGACCATGCTGGTCATTTATGAACATTTGAACATCTTGGCCATGTTCTGTTGTAATCTCCACCCGGCACAGCCTGGTTCCTCTCTAGGTTTCTTCCTAGGTTTTGGCCTTTCTAGGGAGTTTTTCCTAGCCACCATGCTTCTACACCTGCATTGCTTGCTGTTTGGGGTTTTAGGCTGGGTTTCTGTACAGCACTTTGAGATATCAGCTGATGTACGAAGGGCTATATAAATATATTTGATTTGATTTGATTTAATCCGCATTTGAAACGATAGCAAATCGTTTTCCTTGCTGTTACGTACACCACTAGGAAAATGGAACGCAACACCCTGCTCCAACTCATCTCCCCGTGGAGTGAAAGAGGTATGGGATTGTAGGTGCGAGTAAGGATGACAAAGGCAGATAATTTACCGTTTACTGGGAATTTATTCCTTCACACGGTAAATTTGGGGAAAAGGGGCTGAACGGAACCAAAGCAAAGAAAGTAAATGTCAAAGCCCCCTCTCCTACCTTACCTGCCGACCCATTACTTACCTAACTTAGCACCACCTGGTGTGCTAACCAAAATACAAGGGGTGGTCCGCCCAGGTCTTACCTAGTGTGTATAGACAGTAAATACTACTGGCTATGTATGCCGCGGGCCTCTTGCCTAAGCACTCCCTAGGTGCCTCCCCCCTGGGAACAAATGAAACAGAAGAACACAAACAACGTCAATAATAAAATAAACTGCATCCTATTGACCAACACAGGACATACTAATAAGTTATCTCAGCAACAACCAACATTGGACAAACTAATAATCTCTCTCTAACAATGGATCACTGGCTTTTTCTCGCTGGAGAAGGAGTCTGTAATGGGATACAGCTGTATCCTCTGACGAGAGGGCGTGGTCAGCTCCAATTAGCAATGGGGCCGACCAATCAGCTGCTTGGGGGAATTTCAGGAATCCATCCTGAAACATACACAAACAAACAAAACCACAACACAGAAACTGGGGAACGTAACACTTGCCCCTGTTTTAGTAAAACACTGATGGATAGGGCTGGAGAAATGTAACCACTCAAATTCATATTCATTGCATGCATAGCTCTGTCTGACCATCCGTGATTTAAAAAATTAGAATTTTAACCATGTTTCGAGGCTACATGTTTGTTTACATTTACTTTTTTCACAATTTGTTTAGAAAAATAATTGTATATTTTGGGTTTTGATGGTGTACGACAGTTGAACTAAGCTCATGAGGGTTTTATAAATAATCAATACATATCAAGTCTAAGAATGGAAGTAGCAACCGCAGATTTACCCTTTTAATATCCGAAGTTACAATGTATGAGAAATCAGTTTAGTAGAGTGTTGAGTCTCACTCTCTAATGACATGGGAAAGATCTCAATTGCATACCCCTCTTACCCTCTCCTCAAATCCCATTGGAGGTGGTCAGAGGGGCGGGACCTCAGGTTCTCATCCAATAGGTTTTGAGGAGAGCAAACGTGAGGAATATGCAATTGAGATCTTTCGTTATACTCTGCTAGCTGATGTCATGGGAACATTGCATTAAATGGTGTCCTGCCTTGTTCATTGTCCGCCCCGGCTCAGTTGATGTCACGGCACATGAATGCAATGTCTAAGCAGGGACTATCGCATAGAGTAGGCCAGAAGGCTGAACTGAAAAACCTTATCTGAAACTTAAACCTATGTTAAACTTAAACTTTTAAAAAATTGCTTTTGCGGCACCGCTATTGGTTATGTGCATGGATGTTTATTTACATAGTGATTTCCCCAAAAAACAGTACCGCCGCAAAAGTATACTCAAATGATGGGGGCCGCTAACTAGTACTGTCCAATCAATGGAAAAATCCCCATTTTGAACTGATAGGGGCTCCTTATGTAGAGGGACTTTCCAAACTCATTAATTCATCAAGCCATTAAACACAAAACATACATTTTCCACTCAGATAATTAATTATATGATTATCTTAAATGTACATTTGCAATCGACTTCTCATAACTCCACATAGCACCATAATATAATACATTTACGTAACCCTACCGCTACTGTCATGGTGTTTTCCAATACATCCATTCACATGGGTGTTCAATTCGGGACAGGCACTACAAAGCCAGCCCAATTGCCATAGCTTGCATCCTTATTCCAGCATTCTCGGAAGCTACAGAGACGGAGAGAGAGGAACAGAAACAAGCAAACAAAGTAATCAAAATATTGATAAGTACAAAAGACATCACTTAAATTAAACATGAAATCTTATCTGTATATCCTTTATACCATACCAAACTGTATCTGCAGGGAGGTAAGAATGTGTGTTATGTATGAACTGAAATCGCTAGATTAACTTGTGTCGACCCACATTGCTAACGTAGCTGAGTACAGCGCCACCTTTTGCTGCGATTACAGCTGTAAGTCGCTTGGGGTATGTCTCTATCAGTTTTGCACATTGAGAGACTGATATTTTTTTCCCATTTCTCCTTGCAAAACAGCTCGAGCTTAGTGAGGTTGGATGGAGAGCATTTGTGAACAGCAGTTTTCAGATCTTTCCACAGATTCTTGATTGGATTCAGGTCTGGACTTTGACTTGGCCATTCTAACACCTGGATATGTTTATTTTTGAACCATTCCATTGTAGATTTTGCTTTATGTTTTGGATCATTGTCTTGTTGGAAGACAAATCTCCGTCCCAGTCTCGGGTCTTTTGCAGACTCCATCAGGTTTTCTTCCAGAATGGTCCTGTATTTGGCTCCATCCATCTTCCCATCAATTTGAACCATCTTCCCTGTCCCTGCTGAAGAAAAGCAGGCCCAAACCATGATGCTGCCACCACCATGTTTGACAGTGGGGATGTTGTGTTCAGGGTGATGAGCTGTGTTGCTTTTACGCCAAATATAACGTTTTGCATTGTTGCCAAAAAGTTCAATTTTGGTTTCATTTGACCAGAGCACCTTCTTCCACATGTTTGGTGTGTCTCCCAGGTGGCTTGTGGCAAACTTTAAACAACACTTTTTATGGATATCTTTAAGAAATGGCTTTCTTCTTGCCACTCTTCCATAAAGGCCAGATTTGTGCAATATACGACTGATTGCTGTCCTATGGACAGAGTCTCCCACCTCAGCTGTAGATCTCTGCAGTTCATCCAGAGTGATCATGGGCCTCTTGGCTGCATCTCTGATCAGTCTTCTCCTTGTATGAGCTGAAAGTTTAGAGGAACGGCCAGGTTTAACTTTGTTAAAAAAGTTTGAAATATCTAATAAATGATTGTGTCCCACTTGTTGTTGATTCTTCACAAAAAAATACAGTTTTACATCTTTATGTTTGAAGCCTGAAATGTGGCAAAAGGTCGCAAAGTTCAAGGGGGCCGAATACTTTCGCAAGGCACTGTAGGTGTGTTAGCTTACTAAATGCTGCCCGTGATGGACGACCATGTTCGGGAGCCATTTCTTTTCCTGCCTTGTGACAGACACAGAATCAGAAGGGCTGGAGTTTCAGATACTGCCTGGTGATGAGAGTATTCCAGTACTTCATAGTCTGGATTCAGGTCAGGGATCTGGTGGGCGCTTGGACTCATATCTCCCTCACTAGATTTAAGCACCAGATGTCAGAGCATCTCACAGATCACTGCACCTGTTCACAGCCAATCTGTAAATAGCCCATCCAACTATCCACGTTTTGAAGCAAGGTTGGTCAGGGGAACCGCGATGGTGGAGAACTGGGAAATGAATCTCTGGTACCACCATCCCAGACCTAGGAAGAACTTAATCTGTATCTTGGTTCTGAGTCCAGGGCTGTTCCTGATGGCTTCCACTTTGTCCACCTGAGGCCGAACTTCACCCTTACCCAGCTGGTAACCCAGGTACTTTGTCTCTTGTTTTGCACACTCCCACTTCAGGAGGTTAAGCATGAGGCTCGCATCAGGGATCCTCTCCAGGACTCTGCTAAGATACTGTATGTGCTCCTCACAGGAGTGGCTGTAGAGTGTCCAAGTAGGTAGCACAGTAGTCATCACAGTCCTGGAGGACCTTGTCCATCAGCCTCTGGAAAGTCGCAGGACCCCACAGAGCCCGGGAGGCAGTGTAGGCCTTAGACTGTTTGTCCAGGGGAACCTGCCAGTACCCTTTGCAGATATTCAACCTGGTGATGTAATGAGCTCTACCTATTTTCTCCAGTATGTCATTAATGTGGGGCATGGGGTAGGCATCAAACTTGGTGGTGGCATTCACCTGCGGACACGCAAAGAACCATCCTTCTTTGGGATGATGACAATGGGGCTCCTCCATTCACTTGACGATGGCTCAACATCATCAATCTTTATCATATTGTGGATCTCTTCCTTGAGGGCTACCACCAGCCTCTCAGGCACACGGTAAGGATGCTGGCGCACAGGGTTCTAGTCAGGCTTAAAACTGATGTGTCCCAGGGTCTTGGTTCTTCCTGGCTTCTGACCTGTGGACGCCTGAGGCACCTCTCTGTAAGCAAAAAGCAGGAAGGGTTACCACTTATAGCAGTCTTTGCCAGTGTCAGCCACAAATTTCCTCAGCATGTTCTTGAACGTTTGATTGAACCTCTCTGCGAGCACATGTTTTTGGGGATAGTAGGGAGTGGTCCTCAAGCTTTTGTTGCTCAGCTGTTGGTGGAGCTGAACCGCCAGTCGCAAGATTAAGTTTGTCCCTTGGTCGTCAGGATTTCATCTGAGATTACTACACAAGAGAAGTGCTGACAAGAGCACTGATTATTTTTGTAGTGGTTATGGAACGGAGTGGTAAGGATTCAGGGAACCGGGTGGTATAGTCACAGATCACCAGTATGTACTCGTAACCTATGCTACTCTTCTCCATGGGTCCAACAATGTCCATTGCAATTTTCTTGAATGGGGTAGAGATCACTGTCAGTGAACAGAGGAGCTCAGTCAGCCCTACGGCTAGCACTGGTTTTCTGGCACATTTGCAGTGTGTTTGCATATCAGTATAAATGGAGAGGGCCAAAAGAAACGGGAGCCTGAGGTAAATCTTAAGTTGCCCTAGTGGTTCCCAAAATTTTTATAGTCCCGTACCCTTCAAACATTCAACCTCCAGCTGCGTACCCCCTCTAGAACCAGGGTCAGTGCATTCTCAAATGTTTTTTTGCCATCATTGTAAGCTTACCACACACTATACGATACATTTATTAAACATAAGAATGAGTGTGAGTTCCTCTTCCCACGAGCCGGGTTGTGACAAAGAGCTCTTATGGGACCAGGGCACAAATAATAATTATTATAATAAAACGAATCAATAATTTCGCTCTTTATCTAACCATCTTACTTAATAAAACCCTATTGGTTCATTGAAAATGCTGAATAACTCCCCACAGGTTAATGAGAAGGGTGTGCTTGAAAGGATGCACATAACTCTGCAATGTTGGGTTGTATTGGAGAGACTTTCCGTCTTAAATCATTTTCCACACAGTCTGTGGCTGTATTTAGTTTTCTGAGAATCCACTCTCACATAGGTACATGATTGCAAAGGGCATCAGTGTCTTAACTTTTTATGGCTGCAGGGGCAGTATTGAGTAGCTTGGATGAAAAGGTGCCCATTATAAAACGGCCAGCTCCTCAGTCTCAGTTGCTAATATATGCATATTATTATTAATATTGGATAGAAAACACTCTAAAGTTTCCAAAACTGTCAAAATATTGTCTGTGAATATAACAGAACTGATATTGCAGGCGAAACCCTGAGGAAAATCAAAACAGGAAGTGGCTTCTATTTTGAAAACTCCATGTTCCATAGCCTCCCGTTGCTGGATTTAAAGGGATATGAACCAGATTCCTTTTCCTATCGCTTCCTCAAGGTGTCAGTCTTCAGACAGTTTCAGGCTTTTATTTTGAAAAATTACCCAGAACGATAACATCGCGTCATGTGGTCACATGAGTTTTGCTTGCGCAACAGAGTTTGGATAGGTATTGCTTTTCCCTCTCCTACTGTGAAAGACATTTGCGGTTGATATATTATTGATTATATATTTTATAAACAACCTGAGGATTGATTATAAAAAACGTTTGACATGTTTCTGTGGACATTATGGAAACTATTTGGAATTTGACTGTGTTGACGTGACCGCTCTTTCCTGTGGATTTCTGAACATAACGCGACAAACAAATTGCAGATATTTTGGATCTAAAAATAATCTTTATGGAACATTTGTTGTGTAACTTGGAGTCTCGTGAGTGAAAACATCCGAAGATCAAAGGTAAACGATTAATTTGATTGCTTTTCTGATTTGTGACCGTGATACCTGATGCTAAGCTACCTGATGCCATTGTAAATACAACCCATATTTATGCTTATTTATTTTATCTTGTGTCCTTTAACCATTTGTACATTGTTAAAACACTGATATATATATATATATATATATATATAATATGACATTTGGATTGTCTTTATTGTTTTGAAACTTCTGTATGTGTAATGTTTACTGTTAATTTATATTGTTTATTTCACTTTATATATTATCTACCTCACTTGCTTTGGCAATGTTAACATGTTTCCCATGCTAATAAAGCCCTTGAATTGAATTGAATTGAGAAGCATCGAGAGAGAGAGAGAGAGAGAGAGAGAGAGAGAGAGAGAGAGAGAGAGAGAGAGAGAGAGAGAGAGAGAGAGAGAGAGAGAGAGAGAGAGAGAGAGAGAGAGAGAGAGAGAGAGAGAGAGAGAGATGCATCGAGAGAGATTTAAAAAATAAACTTTATTTTACTAGGCAAGTCAGTTAAAGAACAAATTCTTATTTTCAATGACAGCCTAGGAACAGTGGGTTAACTGCCTGTTCAGGGGCAGAACGACAGATTTGTACCTTGTCAGCTCGGGATTCGAACTTGCAACCTTTCGGTTACTAGTCCAACGCTCTAACCACTAGGCTACCCTGCCGCCCTGATAGAGAGAGAGATGCATCGACAGAGAGAGAGAGATGCATCGAGAGAGAGATATGCATCGAGAGAGATGCAGAGAGAGAGATGCATCGATAGAGAGAGATGCAGAGAGAGAGAGAGATGCAGAGAGAGAGAGATGCATCGATAGAGAGAGATGCAGAGAGAGAGATGCAGAGAGAGAGAGAGAGGCAGAGAGAGAGATGCAGAGAGAGAGAGAGAGATGCAGAGAGAGAGAGAGATAGAGAGGGATGCAGAGAGAGAGAGAGATAGAGAGAGATGCAGAGAGAGAGAGAAAGAGATGCAGAGAGAGAAGAGAGATGCAGAGAGAGAAAGAGAGAGAGAGATTCAGAGAGAGAGAGATGCAGAGAGAGAGAGAGATGCAGAGAGAGAGAGAGATGCAGAGAGAGAGAGATGCAGAGAGAGAGAGAGAGAGAAAGGCCACAAGATAAAATAATAAACCAAATGTTTTCCTGGCCCACCACTCCACCCTGGACTTGAACAGCCTCTATGACCAAGTCCACCTGTACAAGGCAGCAGTGCCCACCTTCGCCCGGACTCTAAAGGACATAGCTCTCAAACGTATCCAACACTTCACACAGGAGCAACAGATCAATAGAGACCCCACCCAGACCTGCAGGACCCCCCCCCCTGGACCTACACATAGAGGACCCACGCCAAGAGGAATTACATCCAGACCACAGCACACCCAGACACATCCACACCCCCACCCCAACCAATCAACACCCCCACACGTCAACCAGAGGCCCTCAGATCAGACCTATGCCACTCCTGCCCACCCCATGCACCCCACCCCCGCAAAGAGGGCCTCAACATGGAAGCCACACATACGCCCAGGTAGTGAGCGGGCAAACAGTCCCAACCCCCACTCTCACACTCGCCCAAGCCAATGGCATGTACCAGATGCTCAGCAGGCTCTGCTCACACTTACTGGCCTGAGGCCAAACCACGACCAACAACATTGGACACTTCACTATATAATCCTGGAATATCCAAGGCCTGAGGTCATCTGCCTTTGGCCTAAAGAGCAGAAACCCGGACTTCACCAAAGAAATCGGTAATACAGACATTGTCATCCTGCAAGAAACCTGGTATAGAGGAGAAGGACCCACTGGTTGCCCTCTAGGTTACAGAGAGCTGGTAGTCCCATCCACCAAACTACCAGGTGTGAAACAGGGAAGGGACTCAGGGGGTATGCTAATTTGGTATAGAGCAGATAACTCACTCCATTAAATTCATCAAAATAGGAACATTCTACATTTGGCTAGAAATTCAAAAGTAAATTATCCTAACAGAGAAAAATGTCCTCCTGTGTGCTACCTATATCCCCCCACTAGAATCCCCATATTTGAATGAAGACAGCTTCTCCATCCTGGAGGGGGAAATCACTCATTTCCAGAACCAGGGACATGTACTTGTCTGTGGGTCACATCTCCTGCAGCTCTGTCGCACGCTGGGTATGTACATAGTCAATGGTAGGCTTCGAGGGGACTCCTATGGTAGGTACACCTATAGCTCATCTCTTGGCAGTAGTACTGTAGACTACCTTATCACTGACCTCAACCCAGAGTCTCTCAGAGCGTTCACAGTCAGCCCACTGACACCCCTATCAGACCACAGCAAAATCACAGTCTACTTGAACAGAGCAATACAAATCACGAGGCATCAATGCAAAGGAGCCGAGTAACATTAAGAAATGCTACACTAAATGTACACTAAAAACAAATGTACGGTTAAAATTGGCAACACGCAAACAGACTTCTCTCAGGGACGGGGAGTGAAACAGGGCTGCCCAATAAGTCCAACATTATTTAACATGTACATTAATTAATTGGCAAAAACTTTAGAAGAATCGGCAGCACCTAGTAACAACCTACACAACACTGAAATCAAGTGTCTGCTGTACGCAGATGACCTGGTGCTGCTGTCTCCCACTAAATAGGGGCTACAGCAGCACCTAGATCATCTTCACAGGTTCTGTCAGACTTGGGCTCTGACCGTTAACCTAAAAAAAACACAAAAAAAAACAAATAATGTTCCAAAAAAGATCCGGAAATAAGGATGACAAACATAAATTCTATTTGGACACAGTTCTATTAGAACACACCAAAAACTACACATATCTAGGACTAAATATCAGCAACGCAGGTAGCTTTCACATGGCTGTGAATGAGCTGAGAGACAAAGAAAAAAAGCATTCTATGCCATTAAAAGGAACATCAAAATCGAAACTCCAATTAGAATCTCGCTCAATTTTTCAATCAGTTATAGAACCAATTGCTCTATATGGCAGTGAAGTATTGGTATGGGTATGACAAACATCCAATCGAAATACTGCATGCAGAGTTTTGCAAGACTATTGCAGGTGCAAAGAAACTCCAAATAACACATGTAGAGCAGAATTGTGCCAATACCCCCTCATTCGAAGAGAAAAAAAGAGCCATCAAATTTCACAACCATCTAAAAACAAGTGACCCCAAAACATTCCATCACACAGAGCTACAATGTCAAGAGATGAAACAAGAGAAGAGTCCCCTCAACCAGCTGGTTCTGAAGCTCAATTCTGCTCTACATGTATTATTTGGAGTTTCTTTGCACTTGCAATAGTCTTGCAAAACTCTGCATGCAGTATTTCGATTGGATGTTTGTCCCATTTGGTAAATTCATTATTAGAGATTGGAACCCCATACTTCACTGCTCTGGACCCAAGGAAATAACTAATAGAACTAATAAATATCCCCCCAAAACCTAAAGCTAGTCTAGCCTGCTTCATGAACAGCTTGTTAACTAACCAATAAATTACAGTGGGTGGTCCGCCCAGTTCTAACTAGTGTACTTAGACAAAGTTTTCCTACGGGTAATGTATGCCCACGGGTGACTTGGCTTTGTACTCCCTTTTCCCACCAGCAAACAGTCATACACCACAACAATACATTCTCACATAATAACGGACAAATGTGACATGTAGGTGCAAAACAAAAGAGAGATGTATAAATCCAAAGAGAGAGAGAGTGACAACTGACTGGGTTTTTAAACCAAGGGAAAGGGGATATGATTGGGTAAGGGAAAAGGAGCAGGTGTGTCTTCAGTGGTGACTGATTGGCGACTGATTACTGCCACATGCGACTAGGGCAGAAGGAGAGAAAACAAATGCACACAGGATACCTGTATCCGTAACAAATGTGGTCAGCTCAGCTATCCCCATTGAGACCGTGTCTGTGCCTCGAACTAGGTTGGGTAAAACTAAACATGGCGGTGTTCGCTTTAGCAATCTCACTGGAATAAAGACCTCCTCTATTCCTATCATTATTGAAAGAGATTGTGATGTCTCACATCTCAAAATAGGGCTACTTAATATTAGATCCCTCACTTCCAAGGCAGTTATAGTCAATGAACTAATCACTGATCATAATATTGATGTGATTGGCCTGACTGAAACATGGCTTAAGCCTGATGAATTTACCGTGTCACCTCCTGATTACACTTGTTACCATATCCCCTGCGCATCCCACAAAGCCGGAGGTGTTGCTACCATTTCCGATAACAAATTTCAATTTACAAAAACAACTGCGTTTTCATCTTTTGAGCTTCTAGTCATGAAATCTATGCAGCCTACTCAAATCACTTTGTATTACTACTGTTTACAGTCCACGGTGGCGGCTCCGGCGCGGGACGTGGACCCCACTCCAACAAAGTCTTAGTCCACCTGCATCGTGTCCTTTGATTGGCGACCCTCGCCTAGTAACCCTCACCAAGGACCCCACTGGACTGAGGGGCAGCTCGGGACTGAGGGGCAGCTCGGGACTGAGGGGCAGCTCGGGACTGAGGGGTAGCTCGGGACTGAGGGGAAGCTCAGGACTGAGGGGAAGCTCGGGACTGAGAGGAAGCTCAGGCAGGTAGTTGGATCTGGCAGATCCTGGCTGGCTGGTGGTTCTGGCAGATCCTGGCTGACTGGCAGTTCCGGCAGATCCTGGCTGACTGGCGGTTCCGGCAGATCCTGGCTGACTGGCGGATCCTGGCTGACTGGCGGAATCTGGCTGACTGGCAGATCCATGCAGACTGGCGGCTCTGGCTGCTCCATGCAGACTGGCGGCTCCGGCTGCTCCATGCAGACTGGCTGCTCCGGCTGCTCCATGCAGACTGGCGGCTCTGGCTGCTCCATGCAGACTGGCAGCGCTGAACAGGCGGGAGACTCCGGCAGCGCAGTAGAGGAGGAAGGCTCTGGCAGCGCTAAACAAGCGGGAGACTCCGGCAGCGCAGAACAGGCGGGAGACTCCGGCAGCGCAGAACAGGCGGGAGACTCCGGCAGCGCAGAACAGGCGGGAGACTCCGGCAGCGCAGAACAGGCGGGAGACTCCGGCAGCGCAGAACAGGCGGGAGACTCCGGCAGCGCAGAACAGGCGGGAGACTCCGGCAGCGCAGAACAGGCGGTAGACTCCGGCAGCGCAGAACAGACGGGAGACTCCGACAGCGCTGTAGAGGAGGAACGCTCTGGCAGCGCTGGACAGGCGAGGCGCACTGTAGGCCTAATGCGTGGTGCTGGCACTGGTGGTACTGGGTCGAGGACACGCAAAGGAAGCCTGGTGCGGGGAGCTGCCACCGGAGGGCTGGTGTGTGGAGGTGGCACAGGATAGACCGGACCGTGCAGGCGCACTGGAGCTCTTGAGCACCGAGCCTGCCCAACCTTACCTGGCTCGATGCCCACTCTAGCCCGGCCGATACGAGGAGCACCGGACTATGCACCTGCACTGGAGACACCGTGCGCTCCACAGCATAACACGGTGCCTGCCCGGTCTCTCTAGCCCCCCGGTAAGCACAGGAAGTTTGCGCAGGTCTCCTACCTGGCTCCTACTCCCTGTGAGGGCCCCCCCCACAATACATTTTTGGGGCTGACTCTCGGGCTTCCATCCGCGTCGCCGTGCTGCCTCCTCATACCAGCGCCTCTCCACTTTCTTCGCCTCCAGTTCTTCTTTGGGGTGGTGATATTCTCCAGGCTGTGCCCAGGGTCCTTTTCCGTCCAATATCTCCTCCCAAGTCCAGAAGTCCTGTGATCGCTGCTCCTCCTGCCGCTACCTGTCACCACGCCGCTTGGTCCTGTTAGGGTGGGTGATTCTGTTACGGTTTTCTTCTATCTCCTCCTCCGAAGAGGAGGTGTAGCAAGGATTGGACCAAAATGCAGAATGGTAATTTTGATACATGTTTAATGAATGTATAAACACGAACAATACATAACAAGAAACGTACCGAGAAAACCTAAACAGCCTATTTTGTGCAAACAAACAAAGACAGGAACAATCACCCACGAAACACTCAAAGAATATGGCTGCCTAAATATAGTTCCCAATCAGAGACAACGATAAACACCTGCCTCTGATTGAGAACCACTTCAGGCAACCATAGACTTTTCTAGATAACCCCACTATACCACAATCCCAAATACCTACAAAAAAAACAAGACTAAACACACCACATAATAAACCTATGTCACACCCTGGCCTGACCAAAATAATGAAGAAAACACAAAATACTTAGACCAGGGCGTGACACCTCATAATCCTGGACTAACGGACCACCATCTTATTATGTTTGCAATTGCAACAAATAATCTGCTCAGACCCCAACCAAGGAAACTCAAAAGCCGTGCTATAAATTTTTGGACAACCCAAAGACTCCTAGATGCCCTTCCAGACTCCCTCCATCTACCCAAGGACATCAGAGGACAAAAATTCAGTTAACCACCTGAGGAACTCACATTTAACCTTGCGTAATACCCTAGATGCATTCGCACCCCTAAAAAAACAAAAATATTTGCCATAAGAAACTAGCTCTCTGGTATACAGAAAATACCCGAGCTCTGAAGCAAGCTTACAGAAAATTGGAATGGAAATGGCGCTACACCAAACTGGAAGTCTTCCGACTAGCTTGGAAAGATAGTACCATGCAGTACTTACTGTGCAGTACCCTCACTGCTGCTCGATCAACCTATTTTTCCTAACTTAATTGTGAAAAAAGACATATCCAAAATGAATTTTTGATACTGTCGCAAAGTTAACTAAAAAGCAGCATTCCCAAAGAGAGGATGGCTTTCACTTCAGCAGTGATAAATTCCTGAACTTCTTTGACGAAAAGATCATTAGAAAGCAAATTACCGACTCCTCTTTAAATCTGCGTATTCCTCCAAAGGTCAGTTGTCCTGAGTCTGCACAACTCTGCCAGGACCTAGGATCAAGGAAGACACTGAAGTGTTTTAGTACTATATCTCTTGGCACACTGATGAAAATAATCATGGCCTCTAAACCTTCAAGCTGCATACTGGACCCTATTCCAACTAAACTACTGAAAGAGCTGCATCCTGTGCTTGGCCCTCCTATCTTGAACATAATAAGCGGCTCCAACGGATGTGTAACAAACTCACTAAAAGTGGCAGTAATAAAGCCTCTCTTGAAAAAGCCAAACCGTGACCCAGAAAATATAAAAAACTATCGGTCTATATCGAATCTTCAATTCCTCTCAAACATTTTTGAAAAAGCTGTTGTGCAGCAACTTACTGCCTTCCTGAAGAAAAATAATGTATAAGAAATGAAAAAGGAGGGCCAAGGCACTCTTCATATAATTGATTAAAATGCCTTTATTAGTATGGCATGTTCAATAGAAACAATTTTTTTTTTTTAAACCGACGTGTTTCAGCTGGATGGCCTTTGTCAGGGAGTACAAAAAAAGGAATACAAGGTCCTCTTTTAAACAACTTATCAATTAGCCCTAATTGGAAGATGGAGTGGTTACACAATTGGACACACCTAGTAAGCAATACTATACACATTGAAATACTGTAGCTATGTTATCATAAAAATACAACTCCAAACTAGAAGTATCAGAACACTAAAAGGTAGTTCTAACCTTAAATATGACTGGGAGAAGTGTCAAAAATAAGAAAGCTAAATATTCCATAGTACACTAGAACACAGCAAAATATGAACAACAGTCTAACCAAAGCTGAGGGCAACAGAGCAAAAATGTCCACTAGATGACAGCAAATGGACCCATCACGACCCTACAGGAAGGGTGAGAAATCCACATCTTCATTTAAACCAGGGTATTTAGTGGCCTGTAGTTTGTAAATCCCAAAACTTTCCCTTTGGTTTAACTGTTTAAGACGGTCCCCTTTTCTAATAGAGGCCAGAATATGATCAATACCCATAGCTTGTAGAAGGTCAGCATCCCGGTGTCGCCTCTTCACTATTGACGTTGAGACTGGTGTTTGTGGGGTACCATTTAATGAAGCTGCCAGTTGAGGACTTGTGAGGTGTCTGTTTCTCAAGCTAGAGACTATAATGTACTTGTTCTCTTGCTCATGAGAATTATGGTCAGATTTGACAAATGGAGGGCGAGGAAGAGCTTTTTACGCGTCTCTGTGTGGAGTAAAGGTGGTCGAGAGTTTTTTTCCCTGTGGTGTGCACATGTAACATGCTGGTAGAAATGAGGTAAAACTGGTTTAATTTCCCTGCATTAAAGTCCCTGGCCACTAGGATGTTCTTGTTTGCTTATGGCCTTATAGAGTTGGTTGACTGCGCTCTTAGTGCCAGCTACGAACAATATAGATAACTCTCTTGGTAAATAGTGTGGTCTACAGTTTATCATGAGATACTCTACCTCAGGCGAGCAAAATCTAGAGACTTCTTTAATATTTTATTTTGCGCACCAACAGTTATTTGCAAATAGACACAGACCGCCATCCCCTTGTCTTACCGGAGGCAACTGTTCTATCTTGCTGATGCATGGATAAAAAAGCCAACTGTATATTATCCATGTCGTCGTTCAGCCACAACTTGGGGAAAAATAAGGTATTACAGTTTTTAATGTCCCTTTGTTAGGATAGTCTTGAACGGAGCTCATCCAGTTTATTCTCCAATGATTACATATTGGTCAATAGGATGGATGGTAGAGGCGTTCCCTGTATCGGTGTCTTCTCTTCGTGTGAAGGACAGGGATTTGGGCCCGGTCGGGTATCTGGAGTAAATCCTTTGCGTCCGACTCGTAAAAGAAACAATCTTCGTCCAGTTCAAGGTGAGTAATCGCTGTTCTGATATCCAAAAGCTCTTTTCGGTTATAAGAGACGGTGGCAGAAACATTACGTACAAAATAAGTTACAAACAATGCAAAATAACACACAAAATAGCACAATTGGTTAGGAGCACGTAAAACTCCAGCGCCATTATCTGTTGTGAGCATAGCGTGATGGTGTCAAATTGTACATTCTTCAGAAAGTTTTTATCATCACCGTAACTGAACTTCTAATTGCCGTAACAGACAACCATATGGCATGGTAATGAGAAATTAGAATTACGGTAACGAGAAGCCCTAAGCAAATTTAGCAAACAATGGCAGACGCCATTATGACTCAACTAAAAAATAAGACATCCATTCATGCTCTTTCTAATCTATTATACTGTATATAGTTTAATAAATAATTTTGCTCAAACATCAAATATTACACATATACAGTAGGTAATGATATTCTAAAATGGGTAAATGGAGTGTACGGGGACACTTATCAAATTTAAACATAATAAAAGTGAAAAGACTAGTTTACTTTGTAGCCATCTTTGATCTTCTCTTCTTAGTAATGCAGTATGGGTTGAATGTATATATATTTTTAAAAGACTTTACTTTGTATATGAACTTGAAGAAATGCTACGGTAATGAGAAACTGTTTTTGTTTAAAATATGACTACTTTTGTCACGCCCTGGCCTTAGTATTTCTGTGTTTTCGTTATTATTTTGGTTAGGCCAGGGTGTGACATGGGGATTTATGTGGTTTGTTTTGTCTGGGGTTGTGTGTAGTTATGGGATTGTGGTTAGAGTAATACTCTAAGTAAGTCTATGGTTGCCTAGAGTGGTTCTCAATCAGAGGCAGGTGTTTATCGTTGTCTCTGATTGGGAACCATATTTAGGCAGCCATATTCTTTAGGTCTCTTGTGGGTGATTGTTCCTGTCTTTGTGTTTGTGGCACCAGATAGGACTGTTTTGTTTTTTTCACGGTTATTGTTTTGTAGATTGTTGTACTATCATCTTTATTAAAGATGTACAAAACTAACCATGCTGCATTTTGGTCTGCCTCTCTTTCACCAGAAGAAAACCGTTACAACTTTGTAATGTGAATACCCTGAAATTATAACTGTCTTTGAATATGTACTACTTTAAACAGTATTTCTTTGGTTTCAATTAAATATGTTATGTATTTCTTATTAAATGTATGTAAAGTCCTACAAAATTGACTGGACATATTACAGTAATGAGATATACAGTAGTAAACATTTTATTTAAAAAACAAAAGATTTAAGGCCAAAACAAGTTAAGAAACCAAGCATACTGTAGAGAGCCTTAATATGATAGTGAATTCAGGCTATATAGCTGAATTCATCACAGACATGGTTTCAGTTGGTTTCATCAGAATCACGCAGTCAGGTGGGGTGTGTGGGCAGGGTGTGAAGAAGCAAAGTCATCATGATAATCTATTGTAAATGTAATCCATATAATAATTGTTTAAATGTAACGGTTGTTCAGGAACCAGACAGAGGGATTCTTTGGGCAATGCAGATGGTCAGACTTGTGTTGTGTCCCCACTCCCCAAGTTTGCTCTTCATCTCCACTCAACAATATCAAGCAATTGTTTAGACACAGAATCGATAAACCAGATAAGTCTACATTCCTAGATGATAAGACCTGTCCAGCAGACACTGTCTGAAACTATTGAAGACTGCATTGCTGATCATCATAGAATATCAGGGTAAGTATAAAACTAATTGAGACAAGACAACCATTGATAAAATATATTTGCCAAAATGATTAATCGCAGACAGAGTTGTCAAGGACAGTTTCCTAAACTCTGTTATTTCCCCACCATTAACCATGGTATCAAGGGCGCCCACTTAGTCATGGACAACACTTATGCTACACCCATCGCTGCTCATCCAACCACTTATTTTGCTTCACCAGAGGAAAAGGCGAAGCGAGATGGATAGCTGAGCCCAAAATGTGTCTTCTCCAGCAGGTGGCGTTTTTCAGTCACCAAGCAAGGAGTTTTTGTATGGAGGTCAATGCGAGAGTGTTGATGAGGGTTGTTGACGTATTCAATGGAATATCCATAGCCATCTCGAGGCAATTTCGATATAAAGTATTTTTTCTCAAAGTTACCGGGATGTCCATGTCCTACTTATATCAGTATACTCCTAACAATATAAGAATTACACAACATGACCAAAAGTATGCGCATGGTGATCTTGGGCTTGTTTGCTGCAACTCGGCCATGGAAACCCATTTCATGAAGCTCCAGACGAACAGTTCTTGTGCTGACATTGCATCCAGAGGCAGTTTTGAACTCGGTAGTGAGTGTTGCAACCAAGGACAGACGATTTTTACACGCTTCACTGAATAACAGCACTTACAGCTGACAGGGGCAGCTCTAGCAGGGCAGAAATTTGATGAACTGGCTTGTTGGAAAGGTGGCATCATATGACGGTGCCACGTTGAATGTCACTGAGCTCTTCAGTAAGGCCATTCTACTGCCAATGGAGATTGCATGGCTGTGTGTTAAATGTTATACACCTGTGAGCAAAGGGTGAGGCTGAAATAGCAGAATACACTAATTTAAAGGGGTTTCCACATACATTTGTACATATAATGTATATTTGGATCATCTAGTGGCTACATCCACTTTCACACACTCCAAGTATGCTGTTACCCCATAGAGAATGATAGAGGCCTCTAATGGCCAAAAGGTCGTTTTAGCATGGGCAGTGCCATTGAGGGCTTCCACCATTTTAAAGTAGTCAATCTAGTCACCTGGGTGGGATTTCCTATGAGTTGGAACCTCAATGGCGCTGTCACAGTCACTATAATGGCACAGACTTAATTTTACCTTTATTTTATTAAGTGTCAAACTGAGATAGTATAATTTACTGATGAGACCTGAATTAAATTACATCACAGAAAATACACACGTACAAATATAAATACAAAATGCAAGCTGAAAGAAAAATTCAGTCATAAAAAACAAACACCTTCATCACACAAACACAAGGTCCTCAATCAAGTTATTAATAAAGATGAGTCCTCGAAATGCCATTAATGCATGCGATTTAAGCTGCATTCAACACAACTGGGAACTCTGAAAAATATGAGGTCAAATCATGACGTCAGTGATATTCAGCTCGGAAATGCGGATCTCTAGAATGAGGCCCATGTTCTGGAATTCTGAGTTGGATGAACATTTTTATCGCTTTTCCAAGTTGAAGTTCCCAGTTGTTTTGAACACACTGAAGACAGAAGTCGGCGATTTCCGAGTTCCCAGTTGCTTTCAAAGCGGCATCAGCACCGGGAAAGGGATTTACGTGATTACTTGATCAGACGTGGGAGCTTCACAGACGTGATTAGTTTGGATTTCAGAACACATTGCAACACTTCCGTTTGAACACAGCTCGCCTTATTAAAGCACCATTACGTCATTTCCACGCGCCTCTAACTGCAGACACAGAGTATGGGAAACTTTCGTAGAATACTTCTTACTCAGTTACTAACCTTCCATTATATTTGGGGTAAAATAAACTTGCCAGTTACATATTTTCACATGTGTTTTATTGGTATTTGTCAGGTTGCATTGGTGGCGCATGTAACGTTATTGCCATCGCCCGATTCGCAGCTGTTTTATGACGTCAGGCCCACATTTATTACAGTTGCATTAGCTAGTTAGCAGATTAACGGGTTAGCGTCGATGTAAAAACTATTTTGGTTGCATTGAAGCTAGCCATGTTATGTTCAATTACGCACTGTTTTGCATAGCAGAGATTTTTCGATCAACCTTAACAGAGAGCCAGAAATCTTGCTTGTTTGTAGGTGACCAAATACTTATTTTCCACCATAATTTGCAAATAAATTCATTAAAATTCCTACAATGTGATTTTCTGGATTATTTTTCAAATTTTGTCTGTGATAGTTGAAGTGTACCTATGATGAAAATTACAAGCCTCTCATCTTTTTAAGTGGGAGAACTTGCACGATTGGTGGCTGACTAAATACTTTTTTTGCCCCACTGTATAACAAACCATACATTACAGCAAAATACTTTTACATTTGACATACATTTAAAAACATTAACATGTAGTGTGTTTGTGCATCTATCAGTTACATATACATGTCAGTACATACAGTACATGTCAGTACATACAGTGCATTCGGAAAGTATTCACACCCCTTCACTATTTCCTCATTTTTGTTACATTACAGCCTTATTCTAAAATAGATTAAATTAACAAAGTACTGAGTAAAGTGTCTGAATTCTGATGTAAATGTGATATTTCCAGTTATAAACTACCGTTCAAAAGTTTGGGGTCACTTAGAAATGTCCTTGTTGTTGAAAGAAAAGCACTTTTTTGTCCATTTTTTTGTCCATTAAAATAACATCAAATTGATCAGAAGTACAGTGTAGACATTGTTAATGTTCTAAATTATATTGAATGGAATTTCTACATAGGCGTACAGAGGCCCATTATAGGCATTTATCCATTTGTAGGCACTGAACAGTGCCAGTTCAAGTGCAGGAATGGAAGATGTATCCTCGGCCTCTGGGTGTGTGTGACAGGGACGGTGATTGTGAGGATGGCAGTGATGAATTCTGCAGCAGGGAGTGACAGTGGAGGGGGTTTACCTTGTTAAAGACCAGTGGATCATAGGGGAGACTGAATGCCCCAGTACAGCGTGTACCTGTACTAACTTGATTTTGTCCAGTAACGGGGATGTCGAAGTCCAGGGTTTGAGTTTGCTGATTTTAGTGCTTGGCCATATCAGTTGTGACATTTTTGCTGGAGGATACTGTAGGGCTGTACACCTGTGTCATCACTGTACGATCTGGATTGGGTTCACTAGACACCAAACAGACCAAAACGGGGAGAGACTACATGAACTTGTCAAATAAGAAATTATCTTTTGTTTTCCATTCCAAAACGTTTTGCTATTGTGCACTATGATCCAGATCACATGTATATACAATTTATTGAGAGAAGGTAATAATTGCGTATGACAATTTTGTAACTGTGACTGTTTCAGGGACCTGCCCAGGGTGTCTGTGTACAGATGGAGGTTGCATTTCCCAGAGTGCTCTTTGTGACGGCACCGCGGACTGTCATGACGGCTCTGACGAGTTCAAGGACACCTGTGGTAAGAGCTAAGGAAAAGAGGATACCTCTGCCACCTGGGTTGGGCTCAAGTTACACATGCTCAACGTCAGTGTATGAACAAAGTGCACATTCCGTTCATCAATCCAATTTTACGAGCCTCTTTCATAATCATAAACACAGGGCCATATTCAATAAGCCGTTGCACAAATGAAACATTTTCTTAAATTCCAGAGGGCCCCTCACACTTGCTTCAGCTCTGACTTCAGTTGTGGGGACAGCCAATGTATGCCTCACTCCTGGAGGTGTGACCGCTTGCCGGACTGTGCTGACGCAAGCGACGAGGACGACTGTGGTGAGAACTATTGACACTTTGTTACATCTATATCATTAGGCAGAAAACGGAAGAATACAGACTGAAACAGGGACCCCCTGGACTTGTCTAATTTGAACACAACCATGCTCTGCTGCTCTCATCCTTATAGACCAGCAGAGGGCAAAAGAACTTCACTCCTCACTCCTACTTGTTCCTTTTACAGACACAGTGGACCTATGATTATTTCCTTTAATTATGCTTTCAGTAATTAAATAAATAGTAAGAATTCAGTGTGTTGTGTGTGTATATAGTAAACACTGATCTCTTCACTGTTTACTGTGACTAATAGTCTTTTGAGCTGGTTTGTTTCCCATAAAAATGTAATGCTTTTGATAAGGGCCTGTGTCCCGGACACAGACTAAGTCTAGCCCTTGACTAAAAGCACTTTAAATTCTCTATCAAGCAGATATTTTTTGATCCGTGTGCTATGAAAGTACAAACGAGCTCTGTTTCACATCCTGTAATGCATTCCCTTATAGACAGTAGTCAGTTTTCCATTTGAATAGGTAATTTCTCTTATCACAATCTTTAAATATGTGTGTGTCTAGCTGCTATAGCAAACCGTTGGTTGACTAATTGGAATGATTGATTTGTTTTTATTTCATCTTTTTTTAACCAGGTAGGCAAGTTGAGAACAAGTTCTCATTTACAAATGTGATCTGGCCAAGATAAAACAAAGCAGTTAGACACATACAACAACAGAGTTACACATGGAGTAAAACAAACATACAGTAGAAAAATAAGTGCAATGTGAGCAAATGAGGTGAGATAAGGGAGGTAAAGGCAAAAAAGGGCCATGGTGGCGAAGTAAATACAATATAGCAAGTAAAACACTGGAATGGTAGATTTGCAGTGGAAGAATGTGCAAAGTAGAAATAATGGGGTGCAAAAATGAATAAATACACCTGGATTGGTCCTGTATTCACTCTTCCCTGTCACTGACCCTATCTCTCCCTATGTAGATCAGAATGAATGTCTGGTGAGCAATGGCGGCTGTTCTCACCTGTGTGTAGACCTGCCGATTGTCTTCCTCTGTGACTGTCCTGCTGGCATGAGGTTGGTGCACGACACCAAATGTGAGGGTGAGTGGCATGTCCGAGAGTCATTGATAGGGCCCAGAGTTTTTCCTGACCATGTGATGTGACCAAGTTAAAGTGACCAAGTCATGTGTTTGTTGAAAAACTAATGGCCTAAGTCATTGGTTGCAGCAGTGCACTACAATGAATCTGTGATAATTGGTTGATTTTAATGTCTCAAATTAAGCTTGTGATAGACTGTACTTCAAAGTATGTGACATTGTATTTACATTTGTGTTCTATCTATGTCTGCGTTTAGACAGGCAGCCCAATTCTGACTTTTTTTTCACTAATTGGTATTTGTACCAATCGGATCAGCTCTGAAAAATATCTGATGTGATTGGTCAAAAGACCTATTAGTGGAAACAATATCAGAACTGGGCTGCCTGTGTGAACGCAGGCATAGAGGGTGAAAAGTAGATGTTTTCCAATCAGACATATCCTATTAAAATGATTAAGAAATACCCACCCTTTTCTCAGAAATTGACACATGCCTCGACACTGACGTCTGCAATCAACTATGTGTACATGTCAACGGAACTTTCTCCTGCGACAGGGGAGTGCAAGGCTAAAGGTGATGGCAAATGCTACCTGGGGAGTGAGCTGCTAAATACAGCACCTTACTGATCTCATATGTTTGCACCATCACACTGATATGAATGACGTGAGTACTAGAGGTCGACCGATGATGGTTTTTCAACGCCGATACCGATTATTGGAGGACTAAAAAAAAAGCCGATACCGATTTTTATTTATTTGTAACAATGACAATTACAACAACACTGAATGAACACTTATTTTAACTTAATATAATACATCAATAAAAATCCATTTAGCCTCAAATAAATAATGAAACGTGTTCAATTTGGTTTAAATAATGCAAAAACAAAGTGTTGGGGGTGTAAAAGTGCAATAAGTGCCATGTAAAAAAGCTAACGTTTGAGTTCCTTGCTCAGAACATGATAACATATGAAAGTTGGTGGTTCCTTTTAACATGAGACTTCAATATTCCAAGGTAAGAGGTTTTAGGTTGTAGTTAATATAGTATTTATAGGACTATTTCTCTTTATAGCATTTGTATTTCATATACCTTTGGCTGACTATTGGATGTTCTTATAGACACTATAGTATTGCCATTGTAACAGTATAGCTTCCGTCCCTCTCCTCGCCCCTACCTGGGCTCAAACCAGGAACACATCGACAACAGCCACACTCGTGGCAGCATTACCCATCACTCCACAAAAGCCACGGCCCTTGCAGAGCAAGGGGAACAATTACTCCAAGTCTCAGAGCGAGTGACGTTTTAAACGCTATTAGCGCACACCCAGCTAACTAGCTAGCCATTTCACATCGGTTACACCAACCATTAGGCTGATAGGCTTGAAGTCATAAACAGCATTGTGCTTGCGAAGAGAAGCTGGCAAAATGCACGAAAGTGCTGTTTGAATGAATGCTTACGAGCCTGCTGCTGCCTACCATTGCTCAGACTGCTCTATCAAATCATAGACTTAATTATAACATAACACACAGAAATATAAGCCTTTGGTCATTAATATGGTCGAATCCGGAAACTATAATTTCGAAACAAAACATTTATTATTTCAGTGAAATACGGCACCGTTCGGTATTTTATCTAACTGGTGGCATCCCTAAGTCTAAATATTCTTGTTACAGTGCACAACCTTCAATGTTATGTCATAATTACGTAAAATTCTGGCAAATTATTTCGCAATGAGCCAGGCTGCCCAAACTGTTGCATATAACCTGACTGCGTGCAATGAACGCAAGAGAAATGACACAAGCAGGTTAATATTGCCTGCTAACCTGGATTTCTTTTAGCTAAGTATGCAGGTTTAAAAATATATATTTCCGTGTATTGATTTTAAGAAAGGTATTGATGTTTATGGCTAGGTACAGTCGTCCAATGATTGTGCTTTTTTTCGCAAATGCGCTTTTGTTAAATCATCCCCCTGCGTTTCATCGATTATATGCAACCCAGGACACGTTAGATAAACTAGTAATATCATCAACCATGTGTAGTTATAACTAGTGATTATGATTGATTGTTTTTTATAAGATAAGGTTAATGCTAGCTAGCAACTTACCGTGACTTCTACTGCATTCACGTAACAGGCAGGCTGCTCGTGGAGTGCAATGAGAGGCAGGTGGTTAGAGCGTTGGACTAGTTAACTGTAAGGTTGCAAGATTGGCTCCCCCGAGCTGACTTTTCACCAAAGATGGTCACAAAAGCAGAATTGGAGATAAAATGAATCACTAACCTTTGATAATCTTCATCAGATGACACTCATATGACATCATGTTGCACAATACATTTATGTTTTGTTCGATAATATGCATATTTATATCCACAAATCTCGGTTTACATTGGCGCCATGTTCAGAAATGCCTCCAAAATATCCGGAGTAATTATAGAGAGCTACGTCAGATAACAGAAATACTCATCATAAACTTTGACGAAAGATACATGTTTTACATATAATTAAAGATACACTGGTTCTTAATACAACCGCTGTGTCAGATTTCTTTTTAAACGTTATGAAAAAAGCATACCATGCAATAATCTGAGACGGCGCTCAGATGTAAAAGAAGCATGTGTTTCAGACATAAGGAAGTGGATGGCTGCAAACTTTCTACTATTAAACTCGGACAAAACAGAGATGCTTGTTCTAGGTCCCAAGAAACAAAGAGATCTTCTGTTGAATCTGACAATTAATCTTAATGGTTGTACAGTCGTCTCAAATAAAACTGTGAAGGACCTCGGCGTTACTCTGGACCCTGATCTCTCTTTTGAAGAACATATCAAGACCATTTCGAGGACAGCTTTTTTCCATCTACGTAACATTGCAAAAATCAGAAACTTTCTGTCCAAAAATGATGCAGAAAAATTAATCCATGCTTTTGTCACTTCTAGGTTAGACTACTGCAATGCTCTATTTTCCGGCTACCCGGATAAAGCACTAAATAAACTTCAGTTAGTGCTAAATACGGCTGCTAGAATCCTGACTAGAACCAAAAAATTTGATCATATTACTCCAGTGCTAGCCTCTCTACACTGGCTTCCTGTCAAAGCAAGGGCTGATTTCAAGGTTTTACTGCTAACCTACAAAGCATTACATGGGCTTGCTCCTACCTACCTCTCTGATTTGGTCCTGCCGTACATACCTATACGTACGCTACGGTCACAAGACGCAGGCCTCCTAATTGTCCCTAGAATTTCTAAGCAAACAGCTGGAGGCAGGGCTTTCTCCTATAGAGCTCCATTTTTATGGAACGGTCTGCCTACCCATGTCAGAGACGCAAACTCGGTCTCAACCTTTAAGTCTTTACTGAAGACTCATCTCTTCAGTGGGTCATATGATTGAGTGTAGTCTGGCCCAGGAGTGGGAAGGTGAACGGAAAGGCTCTGGAGCAACGAACCGCCCTTGCTGTCTCTGCCTGGCCGGTTCCCCGTTTTCCACTGGGATTCTCTGCCTCTAACCCTGTTACGGGGGCTGAGTCACTGGCTTGCTGGGGCTCTCTCGTGCCGTCCCTGGGGGGGGATGCGTCACCTGGGTGGGTTGATTCACTGTTGTGGTCGGCCTGTCTGGGTTCCCCCACCCCTTGGGTTGTACCGTGTCGGAGATCTTTGTGGGCTATACTCGGCCTTGTCTCAGGATGGTAAGTTGGTGGTTGAAGATTTCCCTCTAGTGGTGTGGGGGCTGTGCTTTGGCAAAGTGGGTGGGGTTATATCCTTCCTGTTTGGCCCTGTCCGGGGTGTCCTCGGATGGGGCCACAGTGTCTCCTGACCCCTCCTGTCTCAGCCTCCAGTATTTATGCTGCAGTAGTTTATGTGTCGGGGGGCTAGGGTCAGTTTGTTTATCTGGAGTACTTCTCCTGTCCTATTCGGTGTCCTGTGTAAATCTAAGTGTGCGTTCTCTAATTCTCTCCTTCTCTCTTTCTTTCTCTCTCTCGGAGGACCTGAGCCCTAGAACCATGCCCCAGGACTACCTGACATGATGACTCCTTGCTGTCCCCAGTCCACCTGGCCATGCTGCTGCTCCAGTTTCAACTGGCCTGGGCCCTAGGACCATGTCCCAGGACTACCTGACATGAGGACTCCTTGCTGTCCCCAGTCCACCTGGCCATGCTCCTGCTCCAGTTTCAACTGTTCTGCCTTACTATTATTCAACCATGCTGGTCATTTATGAACATTTGAACATCTTGGCCACGTTCTGTTATAATCTCCACCTGGCACAGCCAGAAGAGGACTGGCCACCCCACATATGCTCTCTCTAATTCTCTCTTTCTTTCTCTCTCTCGGAGGACCTGAGCCCTAGGACCGTGCCCCAGGACTACCTGACATGATGGCTCCTTGCTGTCCCCAGTCCATCTGACTGTGCTGCTGCTCCAGTTTCAACTGTTCTGCCTTATTATTATTTGACCATGCTGGTCATTTATGAACATTTGAACATCTTGGTCATGTTCTGTTATAATCTCTACCCGGCACAGCCAGAAGAGGACTGGCCACCCCACATAGCCCGGTTCCTCTCTAGGTTTCTTCCTAGGTTTTGGCCTTTCTAGGGAGTTTTTCCTAGCCACCGTGCTTTTACACCTGCATTGTTTGCTGTTTGGGGTTTTAGGCTGGGTTTCTGTACAGCACTTTGAGATATCAGCTGATGTACGAAGGGCTATATAAATAAATTTGATTTGATTTGATTTGATGTAAATATATTTCTCCGCCATGTTGGAGTCAACAGAAATACGAAATTACATCATAAATATTCCCTTACCTTTGATCTTTCATCAGAATGCAGTGCAAGGAATCCTATTTCCGCAATAAATCGTTGTTTTGTTCCATAATGTCCATTACTAGTGTCCAATTAGCTACTTTTGCTAGCACATTTCCAAAAGCTGGCGCTGGTCCAGGCGAACTCGGACGAAAACTTTAAAAAGTTATATTCCAGGTCGAATAAACTGGTCAAACTAAGTAGAGAATCAATCTTCAGGATGTTATTATCATATGTAGACTATTTCCGGAGACCTTCTCCCTTACCTCACCTCGCTCATCAACTTATCCCTGACCGCTGGCTACGTCCCTTCCGTCTTCAAGAGAGCGAGAGTTGCACCCCTTCTGAAAAAACCTACACTCGATCCCTCCGATGTCAACAACTACAGACCAGTATCCCTTCTTTCTTTTCTCTCCAAAACTCTTGAACGTGCCGTCCTTGGTCAGCTCTCCCGCTATCTCTCTCAGAATGACCTTCTTGATCCAAATCAGTCAGGTTTCAAGACTAGTCATTCAACTGAGACTGCTCTTCTCTGTATCTGTCATGTTTGTCATTTATTATCATGTCTTGTCCCTGTGCTCCCCATTCTATTCGTTTCCCTCTGCTGGTCTTATTAGGTTCTTTCCCTCTTTCTATCCCTCTCTCTCCCCCTCCCTCTCTCACTCTCTCGCTCTCTCTTCTCTCTATCGTTCCGTTCCTGCTCCCAGCTGTTCCTATTCCCCTAATCATCATTTAGTCTTCCCACACCTGTTCCCGATCCTTTCCCCTTATTAGAGTCCCTATTTCTTCCTTTGTGTTCCGTTCCTGTCCTGTCGGTTCCTTGTTTAGAATTCACCGTGCTGTGATTGTGTATCGCCCTGTCCTGTCGTGTTTTTGCCTTCATCAGATGCTGCGTGTGAGCAGGTGTCTCTGTCAGCTACGGCCTGCGCCTACCCGGGCGACCTGCAGTCTGTGGCCGCTTCTCCTGTTATTCCCCTCTACAGACTAGAGGATTTCTGTTATTCCCTGTTTGGACATTTCCTGTTAAGGATTCAGGATTTGTCGTTTTCTGTTTGGACTTGAATAAACTCTGTTTCTGTTAAGTCGCTTTTGGGTCCTCTTTCACCTGCATGACTGAAGGAACCGACCAAGGAATGGACCCAGCGACTTCAGACGCTCGTTACACTGCCGTCGAGATCCAAGGAGCCATGCTCGGCAGACACGAGCAGGAATTGTCTGCTGCTCGCCATGCCGTGGAGAACCTGGCCGCTCAGGTTTCCGACCTCTCTGGACAGTTCCAGAGTCTACGTCTCGTGCCACCTGTTACTTCCTGGCCTGCCGAGCCTCCAGAACCTAGGGTTAATAACCCACCTTGCTACTCCGGGCAGCCCACTGAGTGCCGCTCCTTTCTCACGCAGTGTGAGATTGTGTTCTCTCTCCAACCCAACACATACTCTAGAGAGAGAGCTCGGGTTGCTTACGTCATTTCACTCCTTACTGGCCGGGCTCGAGAATGGGGCACAGCTATCTGGGAGGCAAGGGCTGATTGCTCTAACAAGTTCCAGAACTTTAAAGAGGAGATGATTCGGGTTTTTGACCGTTCAGTTTTTGGTAGGAGGCTTCTAGGGCCCTGGCTTCCTTATGCCAAGGTGAACGGTCCATAACGGATTATTCTATTGAGTTTCGCACTCTTGCTGCCTCTAGTGAGTGGAACGAGCCGGCGCTGCTCGCTCGTTTTCTGGAGGGACTCCACGCAGTGGTTAAGGATGAGATTCTCTCCCGGGAGGTTCCTTCAGATGTGGACTCTTTGATTGCTCTCGCCATCCGCATAGAACGACGGGTAGATCTTCGTCACCGGGCTCGTGGAAGAGAGCTCGCATCAACGGTGTTTCCCTGCTCCGCATCGCAACCATCTCCCTCCTCTGGCTTTGAGACTGAGCCCATGCAGCTGGGAGGGATTCGCATCTCGACTAAGGAGAGGGAACGGAGGATCACCAACCGCCTGTGCCTCTATTGCGGAGTTGCTGGACATTTTGTTAATTCATGTCCAGTAAAAAGCCAGAGCTCATCTGTAAGCGGAGGGCTACAGGTGAGCGCAACTACTCAAGTCTCTCCATCAAAATCCTGTACTACTTTGTCGGTCCATCTACGCTGGACCGGTTCGGGTGCTACATGTAGTGCCTTGATAGACTCTGGGGCTGAGGGTTGTTTCATGGACGAAGCATGGGTTCGGAAACATGACAGTATCACGGAGGCGCTCCGCACCGCTAAAGCTAACTCTCTCTCCTCTGCTCTCATCCTTCTAGACCTATCGGCTGCCTTCGATACTGTGAACCATCAGATCCTCCTCTCCACCCTCTCCGAATTGGGCATCTCCGGCGCGGCCCACGCTTGGATTGCGTCCTACCTGACAGGTCGCTCCTACCAGGTGGCGTGGCGAGAATCTGTCTCCTCACCACGCGCTCTCACCACTGGTGTCCCCCCAGGGCTCTGTTCTAGGCCCTCTCCTATTCTCGCTATACACCAAGTCACTTGGCTCTGTCATAACCTCACATGGTCTCTCCTATCATTGCTATGCAGACGACACACAATTAATCTTCTCCTTTCCCCCTTCTGATGACCAGGTGGCGAATCGCATCTCTGCATGTCTGGCAGACATATCAGTGTGGATGACGGATCACCACCTCAAGCTGAACTTCGGCAAGACGGAGCTGCTCTTCCTCCCGGGAAGGACTGCCAGTTCCATGATCTCGCCATCACGGTTGACAACTCCATTGTGTCCTCCTCCCAGAGCGCTAAGAACCTTGGCGTGATCCTGGACAACACCCTGTCGTTCTCAACTAACATCAAGGCGGTGGCCCGTTCCTGTAGGTTCATGCTCTACAACATCCGCAGAGTACGACCCTGCCTCACACAGGAAGCGGCGCAGGTCCTAATCCAGGCACTTGTCATCTCCCGTCTGGATTACTGCAACTCGCTGTTGGCTGGGCTCCCTGCCTGTGCCATTAAACCCCTACAACTCATCCAGAACGCCGCAGCCCGGAGCTGTGAGGGGAACGGCACCTCAGTACCTCCAGGCTCTGATCAGGCCCTACACCCAAACAAGGGCACTGCGTTCATCCACCTCTGGCCTGCTCGCCTCCCTACCACTGAGGAAGTACAGTTCCCGCTCAGCCCAGTCAAAACTGTTCGCTGCTCTGGCTCCCCAATGGTGGAACAAACTCCCTCACGACGCCAGGACAGCGGAGTCAATCACCACCTTCCGGAGACACCTGAAACCCCACCTCTTTAAGGAATACCTAGGATAGGATAAAGTAATCCTTCTCACCCCCCCCCCTTAAAATATTTAGATGCACTATTGTAAAGTGGCTGTTCCACTGGATGTCATAAGGTGAATGCACCAATTTGTAAGTCGCTCTGGATAAGAGCGTCTGCTAAATGACTTAAATGTAAATGTAAATATGTCCAATAACGTTCCAACCGGAGCATTCGTTTTTGTCTACAGAGTAATGGAACGCAAGGCGATATAATGACTACTGCACGTAACCAGGAACTGGCATTCTGCCAGACCAGTGACTCAAATAGCTGCCATCCAACCCACATCACACTAGAGGCTTCATTCCACATTCTACTGACTGTTGACATCTAGTGGAAGGCGTAGGAAGTGTGAACAGATCGATATCTTATTTGGATGTGAATAGGCGATGAGTTGAAAATCAACCAGCTCCAGAATTTCCACTTCCTTTTTGGAAGTTTGCCTGCCCTATGAGTTCTGTTATACTCACAGACATAATTCAAACAGTTTTATAAACGTCAGAGTTTTTTTCTATCCAATAGTAATAATAATATGCATACATTAGCATCTGGGACAGAGTAGGAGGCAGTTCACCATGGGCACGCAATTCATCCAAAGTGAAAATGCTGCCCCCTATCCCTTAAAGGTTGCCTATATAAATAAAGGTATAAATACAAATTTAATCGGCAAAATCGGTCCCCCAAAAATACCAATTTCCATTTAAACTTGAAATTGACCCTAATTAATCGGCCGTTCCGATTAATCAGTCAACCTCTAGTGAGTACTTTATGACCTGAGAGCATTGACGAGGCAAATGGGTGAAGCAGATTTAATTTCTGACAAATGGCGCTTTTTTGTTGTTGTAAAACATCTTGTAAGAATAGGAAAAACCCTACACAAAAGAGTACCTTGTGCATCCAGTTTCCTTTCAACCAACACCACCTCCACCCCACACAAACACAATGGCTCCGGAGGAGATGGCTGACGTCTTTACAGCTTCCTAACCAATTGTGCTATTGAATGTGTATTTGTATCTTATTTTGTGCATAATGTTTCTGAATAAAGATTTTATTCTTTAATGAGTCGGACTTGAAGGATTTACTTCAGACACCCGACAAGGCCCTAATCCCCGTCATTCACATGAGAAAGTGACAGCGATATTGGGGACGTAGGTTGGGGTGCCTTGTAAGGATCCGACGGCGAGTGTGTAATTTGCCTCTACCATCAGTCCTATTAGCCAACATACAATCATTGGATAACAAAATAGACAAGCTATGATCACCCTACCAACGACATTAAAAACGGTAATGTTGTGGCTGAACGATGATATGGATAACATACAGCTGGCAGGGTTTTACGCTGCATTTGCAAGATAGAACGGCTGCCTCAGGTAAGACAAGGTGTGGCGGTCTGTGTATATTTGTAAACAGCTGGTTGAGGAGGTCTCAAGGTTTTGCTCGCCTGAGGTTAGAGGTCCACCGATTATGATTTTTCAACGTTGATACAGATTTAATGCTTGAAGCATTGCAAAGAGCTGCTGGCAAAAACACGGAAGTGCTGTTTGAATGAATGCTTACAAGCCTGCTGCTGCTCAGTCAGACTGCTCTATCAAATATACTTATAACCTAATAACACACAGAAATACGAGCCTTAGGTCATTAATATGGTAAAATCCAGAAACTATAATTTCGAAAATAAGACTTATTCTTTCAGTGAAATACGGAACCGTTCCGTATTTTATTTAACTGATGGCATCCCTAAGTCTAAATATTGCTGTTACATTGTACAACCTTCAATGTTATGTCATAATTATGTACAGTTCTGGCAAATTAATTACGGCCTTTGTTAGGAATAAATGGACGCAAGTTCGCTATGAGCCAGGTGGCCAAACTGCTGCATATACCCTGACTGCTTGCACAGAACGCAAGAGAAGTGACAATTTCCCTAGTTATAAGAAATTCATGTTAGCAGGCAATATTAACTAAATATGCAGGTTTAAAAATATATACTTGTGTATTGATTTTAAAGAAAGGCATTGTTTATGGATCCCTCTGCCCCCAGCTGTGATCTGGACACCATATGTGAAATGATTGCCCCCCATCTATGTTCAGAGCTCGTGCTGCTAGATGACCTAAACTGGAACATGCTTAACACCCCAGCCATCCTACAATCTAAGCTTGATGCCCTCAATCTCACACAAATGATCAATGAACCTACCAGGAACCACCCCAAAGCCGTAAACACGGGCACCCTCATAGATATCATCCTAACCAACTTGCCCTCTAAATACACCTCTGCTGTTTTCAACCAAGATCTCAGCAATCACTGCCTCATTGCCTGCATCCGTAATTGGTCAGCGGTCCTGCAACACTAACTCAAAAACATTCTGGTACACTGTAAAGATCATGGAGAATGAGAACACCTCCTCCCAGCTGCCCTCTGCACTGAGAATAGGAAACACTGTCACCACCGATAAATCCACTATAATTGAGAATTTCAATAAGTATTTTTCTACGGCTGGCCATGCTTTTCATCTGGCTACCCCTACCCCGGTCAACAGCACTGCACCCCCCACAGAAACTCGTCCAAGCCTTCCCCATTTCTCCTTCTCCCAAATCCAGTCAGGTGATGTTCTGAAAGAGCTGCAAAATCTGGACCCCTACCCCTAGGATAGGATAAGTAATCCCTCTCACCCCCCCCTTTAAGATTTAGATGCACTATTGTAAAGTAACTGTTCCACTGGATGTCATAAGGTGAATGCACCAATTTGTAAGTCGCTCTGGATAAGAGCGTCTGCTAAATGACTTAAATGTAAATGTAAATGTAAATCAGCCGGGCTAGACAATCTGGACCCTTTCTTTCTAAAATTATCTGCCAAAATTGTTGCCACCCCTTTTACTAGCCTGTTCAATCTCTCTTTCGTGTCGTCTGAGATTCCAAAAGATTGGAAAGCAGCTGCGGTCACCCCCCTCTTCAAAGGGGGACACACTCTAGACCCAAACTGCTACAGACCTATATCTATCCTACCCTGCCTTTCTAAGGTCTTTGAAAGCCAAGTCAACAAACAGATTACCGACCATTTTGAATCCCACTATACCTTCTCCGCTATGCAATCTGGTCTCAGAGCTGGTCATGGCTGCACCTCAGCCACGCTCAAGGTCCTAAACAATATCTTAACCACCATCGATAAGAAACGATACTGCAGCCGTATTCATTGACCTGGCCAAGGATTTCAACTCTGTCAATCACCACATCCTCATCGGCAGACTCGGCAGCCTTGGTTTCTCAAATGATTGCCTCGCCTGGTTCACCAACTACTTCTCTGATAGTGTGTCAAATTGGAGGGCCTGTTGTCCGGGCCTCTGGCAGTTCCTATGGGGGTGCCACAGGGTTCAGTTCTTGGACCGACTCTTCTCTGTATACATCAATGATGTTGCTCTTGCTGCTGGTGATTCTCTGATCCACCTCTACGCAGACGACACCATTCTGTATACTTCTGGCCCTTCTTTGGACACTGTTAACAACCCTCCAGACGCGCTTCAACGCCATACAACTCTCCTTCCGTGGCCTCCAATTGCTCTTAAACACAAGTAAAACTAAATGCATGCTGTTCAACCGATCGTTGCCTGCCCGTCTAACATCACTACTTTGGATGGTTCTGACTTATGAATATGTGGACAACTACTAATACCTAGGTGTCTGGTTAGACTGTAAACTCTCCTTCCAGTCTCGCATCAAACATCTCCAATCCAAACTTAAATCTAGAATTGGCTTCCTATTTCACAACAAAACATCCTTCACTCATGCTGCCAAACATACCCTTGTAAAACTGACTATCCTACCGATCCTCGACTTCGGCGATGTTATTTACAAAATAGCCTCCACAGTGCCATCTGTTTTGTCACCAAAGCCCCATATACTACCCACCACTGTGACCTGTATGCCCTCTTTGGCTGGCCCTCGCTTCATACTCGTCGCCAAACCCACTGGCTCCAGGTCATCTACAAGACCCTGCTAGGTAAAGTCCCCCTTATCTCAGCTCGCTGGTCACCATAGCAGCACCCACCTGTAGCACACGCTCCAGCAGGTATATCTCTATGGTCACCCCAAAAACCAATTCTTCCTTTTGCCGCCTCTCCTTCCAGTTCTCTGCTGCCAATGACTGGAACGAACTACAAAAATCTCTGAAACTGTAAACACATCTTCCTCACTAGCTTTAAGCACCCGCTGTCAGAGCAGCTCACAGATTACTGCACCTGTACCTATGCCCATCTATAATTTAGCCCAAACAACTACCTCTCCCTTACTGTATTTATTTATTTATTTTGCTCCTTTGCACACCATTATTTCTATCTCTACGTTGCACATTCTTCCACTGTAAATCTACCATTCCGTGTTTTACTTGCTATATTGTATTTACTTTGCCACAATGGCCTTTTTTTGTCTTTACCTCCCTTATCTCACCTAATTTGCTCACATTGTATTTAGATTTATTTTTCTACTGTATTATTGACTGTATGTTTTTTACTCCATGTGTAACTCTGTTGTATGTGTCGAACTGCTTTGCTTTATCTTGGCCAGGTCGCAATTGTAAATGAGAAGTTGTTCTCAACTTGCCTACCTGGTTAAATAAAGGTGTAAAAAAAAAGTGGTGTCCAAAAATACCGATTACCGATTGTTACGAAAACTTGAAATCGGCCCCAATTAATCGGCCATTCCGATTAATCGGTCGACCTTTACCTGCAGTAGAGTATCTCATGATAAGCTATAGACCACACTATTTACCAAGAGTTTTCATCTATATTTTTCGTGGCCGTCTATTTACCACCGCAAACCAATGCTGGCACGAAGACCGCACTCAATGAGCTGTTTAAGGACATAAGCAATCAGGAAACGCTCATCCTGAGACGGCGCTCCTAGTGGCCAGGGATTTTAATGCAGGGTAACTTACATCTGTTTTACCTCATTTCTACCAGCATGTAACATGCAACCAAAGGAGAAAAAAAACTCAACCACCTTTGCTCCACACACAGAGACTCGTACAAAGCTCTCCCTCGCCCCCATTTGCCAAATCTGACCATAATTCCATCTTCTAAAGCAGGAAGCACCAGTGACTCGGGTCAATAAAGAAGTGATCAGATGATTCAGGTGCTAAACTACAGGACTGTTTTGCTAGCACAGACTGGAATATGTTCCGGGATTCTTCCGATGGCATTGAGGAGTACACCACATCAGTCACTGGCTTCATCAATAAGTACATCGATGACGTCGTCCCCACAGTGACCGTACGTACATACCCATAAGCCATGGATTACAGGCTACTGAGCTAAAGGGTAGAGCTGACACTTTCAAGGAGTGGGACGCTAACCCGGAAGCCTATAAGAAAGCCCGCTATGCCCTACGACGAACCATCAAAGAGTCAATACAGAACTAAGATTGAATCGTACTACACCAGCTCTGACGCTCGTCGGATGTGGCAGGGCTGGCAAACTATAAGACTTCCAAGGAAGCACAGCCACGAGCTGCCCAGTGATACGAGCCAAATTACTTCTGTGCTCGCCTCGAGGCTAGCAACACTGAAGCATGCATGAATGTCAGCTGTTCCCGACCCGTAGCACTCACGCCTGTAGTAACGAAGAGCTCTGAAAGGTTGGTCATGGCTCACGTCAACATCATTATCCCAGAAACCCTAGACCCACTCCAATTTGCATACCGCCCCAACAGATCCACAGATGATGCAATCTCTATTTGACTCCACACTGCCCTTTACCACCTGGACAAAAGGAATACCTATGTGAGAATGCTATTCATTGACTACAGCTCAGTGTTCAACACCATAGTGCTCTCAAAGCTTCTCACTAAGCTAAGGATCCTGGGACTAAACACCTTCCTCTGCAACTGAATCTCTGCAACTTCCTGATGGGCCGCCCCCAGGTGGTAAGGTTAGGCAACAACACGTCTGCCACGCTGATTCTCAACACGGGGGCCCCTCAGGGATGCAACCTCAGTCCCCTCCTGTACTCCGTTCACTCACGACTGAATGGCCTGGCACGACTCCAACATCAAGTTTGCCGATGACACAACAGTGGTAGGCCTGATCACTGACAACAATGATACAGCCTGTCGGTAGGAGGTCAGATACCTGTCTGTGTGGTACCAGGATAACAACCTCTCCCTCAACGTGATCAAGACAAAAGGGATGATTGTGGACTACAGGGAAAGTGCACGAGCACGCCCCCATTCTCATCAACGGGTCTGTTGTGGAGCAGGCTGAGAGCTTCAAGTTCCTTGAGGTGTCTACATCACCAGCAAACTATCATGGTCCAAACACACCAAGACAGTTGTGAAGAGGACACAACAAAGCCTATCCCCCCCTCAGATCCTCAAAGTTCTACAGCTGCACCATCGAGAGCATCCTGACTGGTTGCATCACCGACTGGTATGGCAACTGCTCGGCCTCTGACCGCAGGGCACTACAGAGGGTAGTGCGTACGGCCCGTCACCTAAGTCATAGACAGTTTTCTCTGCTACCACAAGCAGAGCGGTACCGGAGCGTCAAGTCTAGGTCCAAAAGACTTCTTAACAGCTTCTACACCCAAGCCATAAGACTCCTGAACAGCGAATCAAATGGCTACCTAGTCTAGTTGCATTGTCCCTATTTCCCCTGCTGCTCTTTAATTATTTGTTTCAATTTTCTTACCTAACACTTTATTTTTCTTAAAACTGTATTGTTGGTTAAGGGCTTGTAAGTAAGCAATTCACTAAGGTCTACACCTGTTGTATTCAGTGCGTGTGACAAATAACATTTGATTTGATTCTTGTTTGCACCAAGACTTAGGGTTCAGAAAATATCTTTAAATATTTTCCCTTTGGATCTGGTTCCTGTCAAATTGTAACCCAGCTCAAATATTTACCAACCAACCTGCCCAAGGTGGGGCATCTGCGCCACTTGACAGCTTCCTTTATCTAATGTGATTTTATGTGAATGTCAATGCTTACTGCAAGTAACTTTTTTTCTGACCTTGTGAATGTGTACGGAACAGAGGGCTTGAACAAGGGGTGTGTTGAGCGAAGCAGTAATTTTTTTTGTGATCAGGGTTAATGGAGTAAACTATTTCTCTAGTGAATAGGAAGTATAAGAAATCCAAATTTATTGTTCTCCAACACCAGATCATGGAAGTTAGTCCATTACCCTGGCAATGATTACCAGGCCTTTCATCTTTGTGAAGGGAGAATCAAGTATTGCCTTAAAGCTACAATATTTAACTTTTGTGCGATCCGACCAAATTCACATAGGAATGTTATTTATGGATCTTTCATTCTCGTGGTAAACAAGTCTGTGCGCTATTTCTTATTTAAATTTTTTCCCTTTTTCATGGTATCCAATTGTTGCAGTAGCTACTGGAGAGATGAAGGTTGAAAGTCATGCATCCTCCGATACACAACCCAACCAAGCAGCACTGCTTCTTACCCGAAGCCAGCCGCACCATTGTGTCGGAGGAAACACCGTGCACCTGGCAACCTTGGTTAGCGCACACTGCGCCCGGCCCGCCACAGGAGTCACTGGTGCGCGATGAGACAAGGATTTCCCTACCAGCCAAACCCTCCCTAACCGGGACGACGCTAGGCCAATTGTGCGTCGCCCCACGGACCTCCGCAAATCCAGAGTTCAGTACAGCGTCCTTAACCACTGCGCCACCCGGGGGGGCCCCTTCTGTGCGCTATTTCTATGCTTCATGTTCCTAAGTTTCGTTTTTGCGTCTTTTATATTACATTTTGTTGACCAGCTGAAAATACAGTAATTTTGGTTATGGAAAATATTTCAGTGGCTTAGATGTTACAATGATTCTCTACACAATGAATGCTTGTTTTGTCACAAACTGAAATTAGGTTAACTTTTGTTATTGACCAAATACTTATTTTCCATCATAATTTGCAAATAAATTCATTAAAAATCCTACAATGTGATTTTCTGGATTTTCTTCCCCTCATTTTGTCTGTCATAGTTGAAGTGTACCTATGATGAAAATTACAGGCCTCATCTTTTTAAGTGGGAGAACTTGCACAATTGGTGGCTGACTAAATACTTTTTTTGCCCCACTGTATGTATATATGTGTATGTGTGTGTGTATGTGTGTGTATATATATATATATATATATATATATATATATATATATATATATATATATACACATACACATATACACATATATATTTACAAATATATACACATACATAAATATATATATATGTATGTATACGTGTATACGTGTATAAATGTATGTAAAATTTGTATATATATATATATATATATATATATGTATGTTTTTTTTTTTTTAGATTTGAAAAAATGTAGAGGGGTGAGGAGGGTCTGTTGTACACTGCTTTATGGCAAGCTCCAGATCGCTATCAATGTGTGAAAGACAGGGTGCAAGACAGGAGCCAGTTCGCGTGTGTTTGTTTGTGGCAGCCAGCCACTGGAGCAAACTACTAAAAACAAGTAAGGCCAACAGCAGGCAGGTACACCCACTCAAGATAAAGAACATCATTTTGACCCCCCCCCCCCCCACAGACACAGAAGGAGGAATAGCATGTGTGAATCTTATGCACTGTACATACAATACTAAATCTACAATCGGCTGTTTTTCCCCTGGCTACAATCACGGGCAGCCATTCTGTGACCACACAATTACCCACAAACAAATCATGTTTATAGAGTGGCACCCCGTATTATCTCCATATTCAACAGCGTTTAAGAAATATGTTACCTTCAACAGTGTTATATTGTGATCAATCCATCAATATTTTTTGATTATTGGTGTTGTAAAAATGTTAGCTAACGGGTTAGCAATTAGCATGTTTGGCATTTCAGTGGAAATACTACTGTTCCATACACTCTGCTGCTCACGGCTCCCCTACTTCTCTCTGTGTTTACTAGTGTGAACAGCCCATTGACTTTGTCAGTATTGTACTGAGAAGCAAAATGGAATACTCTTTTAGTCATCTTGCCCAATATCAATAACGAGTCACATAATAAGTTGCATGGACTCACTGTGTGCACACATTGAATATCCCTTTAAGCATGGTGAAGTTATTCATTATGCTTTGGATGGTGTATTAATACACCCAGTCACTACAAAGATACAGGTGCTCTTCCTAACTCCGACGCCAGAGAGGAAGGCAACCGCTCAGGGATTTCACCATGAGGCCAATGGTGCCTTTTTAAAAGTTAGAGTTGAATGGCTGTGATAGAACACTGAAGATAGATCAACATTGTACTTACTCTACAATACTAACCTAATTGACAGTGTGAAAAGGATGCCTGTACAGAATAAAAATATTCCGAAACATGCATCCTGTTTGCAACAAGGCACTAATGTAATACTGCAAAAAAACTGGCAAAGCAATTAACCCTTTGTCCTGAATACAAAGTGTTATGTTTGGGGCAAATACAATACATTACTGAATACCAGTCGCCATATTTTCAAGCATATAGTGGTGGCTGCATCATAGTGTGGGTATGCTTGTAATCGTTAAGGACTTGAGTTGGAGCTAAACACAAGCAAAATCCTAGTGGAAAACCTGGTACATTATGCTTAATTGTAAGTCGCTCTGGATAAGAGCGTCTGCTAAATGACTGAAATGTAAACGTTAATACACTCTGAAGTGTGGTATTCTGGATGTTGCCAAATGTTTGTTCACTGCTCTCTCACTTCTCTATCAGGGACATGTATACTGGAGTGAACAGGCCACCCACTCAATCTGTAGTGCTGACAAGCACAATGGCAGCCTCTACAGAGTCATCCTGCCCAATATCGCTTTCCCTGGTACGCTTTCCCTGGTGAACTCGTTCACCCAGTTCTTCAACCAAAAGGTTTGTCTTTCAGCCCATGGAGTGAACTGTGTGATGTTTTCAAGGCACAAATGCTTAGTCAACCCCAGTTTGTCATGTTATTTGACTGATGGTATATCACTTATGTTTCCAGGCTCTGCTGTATGTGGGAATACCAGTAGAGTTTCTCCATATGAGTGTGTGCCATACCTTTTCTCTGGAACAGGCTCTCCCAGCTTCACCTGCGTTTCTCCAACAGGTGATGGTGAGTATGCAGAAGTGGAATGTAGGGTGGTTATTAGCTAAAGGTTCAGTGCAGCAGTTTTTATCCCAATAAAATCATTTTTGGGTAACAATTAAGTTCATTTGTTCTTAACTCACTTGCCTAGTAAAATAAAAAATAAAAAATAGGTGGGTTTTTAGCAATTAATCCAGCATTTGTCACACAATGCCACAGATGTCTCTTATGGTGTATGTATATATCTCATCTGTGGAAATGTACAAAATATAATATCAATCAGATGTAAGGAAAGATTCAAATGATATGTGATAGGTACACATTGGCCACTAATTTGTAGTTTATCAGTCTATATAAGTAGTTAATACAGCATTTTACAGTGCCTTTGGAAATTATTCAGACTCCTGACTTTTTCCACATTTTGTTACATTACAGCCTTATTCTATAATTGATTAAATCGTTTTTTCTCAATTAATTTTTAAATTTTTAAATATTTTAAATATTTTTTTTTACAAATGTAGTTCAAATAAACTGATATCCCATTTACATAGATATTCAGACCCTTCACTCAGTACTTGGCACACCTGTATTTGGGGAGTTTCTCCCATTCTTCTCTGCAGATCCTCTCAAGCTTAGGGTCGTTGTTCTATTGGAAGGTGAACCTTCGCCCCAGTCTGAGGTCCTGAGCGCTCTGAAGCAGGTTTAAATCAAGGATCTCTCTGTGCTTTGCTCTGTTCATCTTTGCTTCGATCCTGACTAGTCTCTCAGTCCCTGCCGCTGAAAAACATCCCCACAGCATGATGCTGCCACCACCATGCTTCACTGTCGTGACGCTTGGCATTCAGGCCAAAGACTTCAATCTTGGTTTCATCAAACCAGAGAATCTTGTTTCTCATGGTCTGAGAGTCTTTCGGTTCCTTTTTGGCAAACTTCAAGAGTCTGTCAAGAGTCTGTATTTCCGTGTATTGATTTTAAGAAAGGCATTGATGTTTATGGCTAGGTACTGTCGTCCAATGATTGTGCTTTTTTTCGCAAATGCGCTTTTGTTAAATCATCCCCCTGCGTTTCATCGATTATATGCAACCCAGGACACGTTAGATAAACTAGTAATATCATCAACCATGTGTAGTTATAACTAGTGATTATGATTGATTGTTTTTTATAAGATAAGGTTAATGCTAGCTAGCAACTTACCGTGACTTCTACTGCATTCACGTAACAGGCAGGCTGCTCGTGGAGTGCAATGAGAGGCAGGTGGTTAGAGCGTTGGACTAGTTAACTGTAAGGTTGCAAGATTGGCTCCCCCGAGCTGACTTTTCACCAAAGATGGTCACAAAAGCAGAATTGGAGATAAAATGAATCACTAACCTTTGATAATCTTCATCAGATGACACTCATATGACATCATGTTGCACAATACATTTATGTTTTGTTCGATAATATGCATATTTATATCCACAAATCTCGGTTTACATTGGCGCCATGTTCAGAAATGCCTCCAAAATATCCGGAGTAATTATAGAGAGCTACGTCAGATAACAGAAATACTCATCATAAACTTTGACGAAAGATACATGTTTTACATATAATTAAAGATACACTGGTTCTTAATACAACCGCTGTGTCAGATTTATTTTTAAACGTTATGAAAAAAGCATACCATGCAATAATCTGAGACGGCGCTCAGATGTAAATATATTTCTCCGCCATGTTGGAGTCAACAGAAATACGAAATTACATCATAAATATTCCCTTACCTTTGATCTTTCATCAGAATGCAGTGCAAGGAATCCTATTTCCGCAATAAATCGTTGTTTTGTTCCATAATGTCCATTACTAGTGTCCAATTAGCTACTTTTGCTAGCACATTTCCAAAAGCTGGCGCTGGTCCAGGCGAACTCGGACGAAAACTTTAAAAAGTTATATTCCAGGTCGAATAAACTGGTCAAACTAAGTAGAGAATCAATCTTCAGGATGTTATTATCATATGTAGACCATTTCCGGAGACCTTCTCCCTTACCTCACCTCGCTCATCAACTTATCCCTGACCGCTGGCTACGTCCCTTCCGTCTTCAAGAGAGCGAGAGTTGCACCCCTTCTGAAAAAACCTACACTCGATCCCTCCGATGTCAACAACTACAGACCAGTATCCCTTCTTTCTTTTCTCTCCAAAACTCTTGAACGTGCCGTTCTTGGTCAGCTCTCCCGCTATCTCTCTCAGAATGACCTTCTTGATCCAAATCAGTCAGGTTTCAAGACTAGTCATTCAACTGAGACTGCTCTTCTCTGTATCACGGAGGCGCTCCGCACCGCTAAAGCTAACTCTCTCTCCTCTGCTCTCATCCTTCTAGACCTATCGGCTGCCTTCGATACTGTGAACCATCAGATCCTCCTCTCCACCCTCTCCGAATTGGGCATCTCCGGCGCGGCCCACGCTTGGATTGCGTCCTACCTGACAGGTCGCTCCTACCAGGTGGCGTGGCGAGAATCTGTCTCCTCACCACGCGCTCTCACCACTGGTGTCCCCCAGGGCTCTGTTCTAGGCCCTCTCCTATTCTCGCTATACACCAAGTCACTTGGCTCTGTCATAACCTCACATGGTCTCTCCTATCATTGCTATGCAGACGACACACAATTAATCTTCTCCTTTCCCCTTCTGATGACCAGGTGGCGAATCGCATCTCTGCATGTCTGGCAGACATATCAGTGTGGATGACGGATCACCACCTCAAGCTGAACTTCGGCAAGACGGAGCTGCTCTTCCTCCCGGGGAAGGACTGCCAGTTCCATGATCTCGCCATCACGGTTGACAACTCCATTGTGTCCTCCTCCCAGAGCGCTAAGAACCTTGGCGTGATCCTGGACAACACCCTGTCGTTCTCAACTAACATCAAGGCGGTGGCCCGTTCCTGTAGGTTCATGCTCTACAACATCCGCAGAGTACGACCCTGCCTCACACAGGAAGCGGCGCAGGTCCTAATCCAGGCACTTGTCATCTCCCGTCTGGATTACTGCAACTCGCTGTTGGCTGGGCTCCCTGCCTGTGCCATTAAACCCCTACAACTCATCCAGAACGCCGCAGCCCGGAGCTGTGAGGGGAACGGCACCTCAGTACCTCCAGGCTCTGATCAGGCCCTACACCCAAACAAGGGCACTGCGTTCATCCACCTCTGGCCTGCTCGCCTCCCTACCACTGAGGAAGTACAGTTCCCGCTCAGCCCAGTCAAAACTGTTCGCTGCTCTGGCTCCCCAATGGTGGAACAAACTCCCTCACGACGCCAGGACAGCGGAGTCAATCACCACCTTCCGGAGACACCTGAAACCCCACCTCTTTAAGGAATACCTAGGATAGGATAAAGTAATCCTTCTCACCCCCCTTAAAATATTTAGATGCACTATTGTAAAGTGGCTGTTCCACTGGATGTCATAAGGTGAATGCACCAATTTGTAAGTCGCTCTGGATAAGAGCGTCTGCTAAATGACTTAAATGTAAATGTAAATATGTCCAATAACGTTCCAACCGGAGCATTCGTTTTTGTCTACAGAGTAATGGAACGCAAGGCGATATAATGACTACTGCACGTAACCAGGAACTGGCATTCTGCCAGACCAGTGACTCAAATAGCTGCCATCCAACCCACATCACACTAGAGGCTTCATTCCACATTCTACTGACTGTTGACATCTAGTGGAAGGCGTAGGAAGTGTGAACAGATCGATATCTTATTTGGATGTGAATAGGCGATGAGTTGAAAATCAACCAGCTCCAGAATTTCCACTTCCTTTTTGGAAGTTTGCCTGCCCTATGAGTTCTGTTATACTCACAGACATAATTCAAACAGTTTTATAAACGTCAGAGTTTTTTTCTATCCAATAGTAATAATAATATGCATACATTAGCATCTGGGACAGAGTAGGAGGCAGTTCACCATGGGCACGCAATTCATCCAAAGTGAAAATGCTGCCCCCTATCCCTTAAAGGTTGCCTATATAAATAAAGGTATAAATACAAATTTAATCGGCAAAATCGGTCCCCCAAAAATACCAATTTCCATTTAAACTTGAAATTGACCCTAATTAATCGGCCGTTCCGATTAATCAGTCAACCTCTAGTGAGTACTTTATGACCTGAGAGCATTGACGAGGCAAATGGGTGAAGCAGATTTAATTTCTGACAAATGGCGCTTTTTGTTGTTGTAAAACATCTTGTAAGAATAGGAAAAACCCTACACAAAAGAGTACCTTGTGCATCCAGTTTCCTTTCAACCAACACCACCTCCACCCCACACAAACACAATGGCTCCGGAGGAGATGGCTGACGTCTTTACAGCTTCCTAACCAATTGTGCTATTGAATGTGTATTTGTATCTTATTTTGTGCATAATGTTTCTGAATAAAGATTTTATTCTTTAATGAGTCGGACTTGAAGGATTTACTTCAGACACCCGACAAGGCCCTAATCCCCGTCATTCACATGAGAAAGTGACAGCGATATTGGGGACGTAGGTTGGGGTGCCTTGTAAGGATCCGACGGCGAGTGTGTAATTTGCCTCTACCATCAGTCCTATTAGCCAACATACAATCATTGGATAACAAAATAGACAAGCTATGATCACCCTACCAACGACATTAAAAACGGTAATGTTGTGGCTGAACGATGATATGGATAACATACAGCTGGCAGGGTTTTACGCTGCATTTGCAAGATAGAACGGCTGCCTCAGGTAAGACAAGGTGTGGCGGTCTGTGTATATTTGTAAACAGCTGGTTGAGGAGGTCTCAAGGTTTTGCTCGCCTGAGGTTAGAGGTCCACCGATTATGATTTTTCAACGTTGATACAGATTTAATGCTTGAAGCATTGCAAAGAGCTGCTGGCAAAAACACGGAAGTGCTGTTTGAATGAATGCTTACAAGCCTGCTGCTGCTCAGTCAGACTGCTCTATCAAATATACTTATAACCTAATAACACACAGAAATACGAGCCTTAGGTCATTAATATGGTAAAATCCAGAAACTATAATTTCGAAAATAAGACTTATTCTTTCAGTGAAATACGGAACCGTTCCGTATTTTATTTAACTGATGGCATCCCTAAGTCTAAATATTGCTGTTACATTGTACAACCTTCAATGTTATGTCATAATTATGTACAGTTCTGGCAAATTAATTACGGCCTTTGTTAGGAATAAATGGACGCAAGTTCGCTATGAGCCAGGTGGCCAAACTGCTGCATATACCCTGACTGCTTGCACAGAACGCAAGAGAAGTGACAATTTCCTAGTTATAAGAAATTCATGTTAGCAGGCAATATTAACTAAATATGCAGGTTTAAAAATATATACTTGTGTATTGATTTTAAAGAAAGGCATTGTTTATGGATCCCTCTGCCCCCAGCTGTGATCTGGACACCATATGTGAAATGATTGCCCCCCATCTATGTTCAGAGCTCGTGCTGCTAGATGACCTAAACTGGAACATGCTTAACACCCCAGCCATCCTACAATCTAAGCTTGATGCCCTCAATCTCACACAAATGATCAATGAACCTACCAGGAACCACCCCAAAGCCGTAAACACGGGCACCCTCATAGATATCATCCTAACCAACTTGCCCTCTAAATACACCTCTGCTGTTTTCAACCAAGATCTCAGCAATCACCGCCTCATTGCCTGCATCCGTAATTGGTCAGCGGTCCTTCAACACTAACTCAAAAACATTCTGGTACACTGTAAAGATCATGGAGAATGAGAACACCTCCTCCCAGCTGCCCTCTGCACTGAGAATAGGATACACTGTCACCACCGATAAATCCACTATAATTGAGAATTTCAATAAGTATTTTTCTACGGCTGGCCATGCTTTTCATCTGGCTACCCCTACCCCGGTCAACAGCACTGCACCCCCCCACAGAAACTCGTCCAAGCCTTCCCCATTTCTCCTTCTCCCAAATCCAGTCAGGTGATGTTCTGAAAGAGCTGCAAAATCTGGACCCCTACCCCTAGGATAGGATAAGTAATCCCTCTCACCCCCCCCCCCCTTTAAGATTTAGATGCACTATTGTAAAGTGACTGTTCCACTGGATGTCATAAGGTGAATGCACCAATTTGTAAGTCGCTCTGGATAAGAGCGTCTGCTAAATGACTTAAATGTAAATGTAAATGTAAATCAGCCAGGCTAGACAATCTGGACCCTTTCTTTCTAAAATTATCTGCCGAAATTGTTGCCACCCCTTTTACTAGCCTGTTCAATCTCTCTTTCGTGTCGTCTGAGATTCCAAAAGATTGGAAAGCAGCTGCGGTCACCCCCCCTCTTCAAAGGGGGACACACTCTAGACCCAAACTGCTACAGACCTATATCTATCCTACCCTGCCTTTCTAAGGTCTTTGAAAGCCAAGTCAACAAACAGATTACCGACCATTTTGAATCCCACTATACCTTCTCCGCTATGCAATCTGGTCTCAGAGCTGGTCATGGCTGCACCTCAGCCACGCTCAAGGTCCTAAACAATATCTTAACCACCATCGATAAGAAACGATACTGCAGCCGTATTCATTGACCTGGCCAAGGATTTCAACTCTGTCAATCACCACATCCTCATCGGCAGACTCGGCAGCCTTGGTTTCTCAAATGATTGCCTCGCCTGGTTCACCAACTACTTCTCTGATAGTGTGTCAAATTGGAGGGCCTGGTGTCCGGGCCTCTGGCAGTTCCTATGGGGGTGCCACAGGGTTCAGTTCTTGGACCGACTCTTCTCTGTATACATCAATGATGTTGCTCTTGCTGCTGGTGATTCTCTGATCCACCTCTACGCAGACGACACCATTCTGTATACTTCTGGCCCTTCTTTGGACACTGTTAACAACCCTCCAGACGCGCTTCAACGCCATACAACTCTCCTTCCGTGGCCTCCAATTGCTCTTAAACACAAGTAAAACTAAATGCATGCTGTTCAACCGATCGTTGCCTGCCCGTCTAACATCACTACTTTGGATGGTTCTGACTTATGAATATGTGGACAACTACTAATACCTAGGTGTCTGGTTAGACTGTAAACTCTCCTTCCAGTCTCGCATCAAACATCTCCAATCCAAACTTAAATCTAGAATTGGCTTCCTATTTCACAACAAAACATCCTTCACTCATGCTGCCAAACATACCCTTGTAAAACTGACTATCCTACCGATCCTCGACTTCGGCGATGTTATTTACAAAATAGCCTCCACAGTGCCATCTGTTTTGTCACCAAAGCCCCATATACTACCCACCACTGTGACCTGTATGCCCTCTTTGGCTGGCCCTCGCTTCATACTCGTCGCCAAACCCACTGGCTCCAGGTCATCTACAAGACCCTGCTAGGTAAAGTCCCCCTTATCTCAGCTCGCTGGTCACCATATCAGCACCCACCTGTAGCACACGCTCCAGCAGGTATATCTCTATGGTCACCCCAAAAACCAATTCTTCCTTTTGCCGCCTCTCCTTCCAGTTCTCTGCTGCCAATGACTGGAACGAACTACAAAAATCTCTGAAACTGTAAACACATCTTCCTCACTAGCTTTAAGCACCCGCTGTCAGAGCAGCTCACAGATTACTGCACCTGTACCTATGCCCATCTATAATTTAGCCCAAACAACTACCTCTCCCCTTACTGTATTTATTTATTTATTTTGCTCCTTTGCACACCATTATTTCTATCTCTACGTTGCACATTCTTCCACTGTAAATCTACCATTCCGTGTTTTACTTGCTATATTGTATTTACTTTGCCACAATGGCCTTTTTTTGTCTTTACCTCCCTTATCTCACCTAATTTGCTCACATTGTATTTAGATTTATTTTTCTACTGTATTATTGACTGTATGTTTTTTACTCCATGTGTAACTCTGTTGTATGTGTCGAACTGCTTTGCTTTATCTTGGCCAGGTCGCAATTGTAAATGAGAAGTTGTTCTCAACTTGCCTACCTGGTTAAATAAAGGTGTAAAAAAAAAGTGGTGTCCAAAAATACCGATTACCGATTGTTACGAAAACTTGAAATCGGCCCCAATTAATCGGCCATTCCGATTAATCGGGCGACCTTTACCTGCAGTAGAGTATCTCATGATAAGCTATCATGAGATAAGAGTTTTCATCTATATTTTTCGTGGCCGTCTATTTACCACCGCAAACCAATGCTGGCACGAAGACCGCACTCAATGAGCTGTTTAAGGACATAAGCAATCAGGAAACGCTCATCCTGAGACGGCGCTCCTAGTGGCCAGGGATTTTAATGCAGGGTAACTTACATCTGTTTTACCTCATTTCTACCAGCATGTAACATGCAACCAAAGGAGAAAAAAAAACTCAACCACCTTTGCTCCACACACAGAGACTCGTACAAAGCTCTCCCTCGCCCCCATTTGCCAAATCTGACCATAATTCCATCTTCTAAAGCAGGAAGCACCAGTGACTCGGGTCAATAAAGAAGTGATCAGATGATTCAGGTGCTAAACTACAGGACTGTTTTGCTAGCACAGACTGGAATATGTTCCGGGATTCTTCCGATGGCATTGAGGAGTACACCACATCAGTCACTGGCTTCATCAATAAGTACATCGATGACGTCGTCCCCACAGTGACCGTACGTACATACCCATAAGCCATGGATTACAGGCTACTGAGCTAAAGGGTAGAGCTGACACTTTCAAGGAGTGGGACGCTAACCCGGAAGCCTATAAGAAAGCCCGCTATGCCCTACGACGAACCATCAAAGAGTCAATACAGAACTAAGATTGAATCGTACTACACCAGCTCTGACGCTCGTCGGATGTGGCAGGGCTGGCAAACTATAAGACTTCCAAGGGAAGCACAGCCACGGGCTGCCCAGTGATACGAGCCAAATTACTTCTGTGCTCACCTCGAGGCTAGCAACACTGAAGCATGCATGAATGTCAGCTGTTCCCGACCCGTAGCACTCACGCCTGTAGTAACGAAGAGCTCTGAAAGGTTGGTCATGGCTCACGTCAACATCATTATCCCAGAAACCCTAGACCCACTCCAATTTGCATACCGCCCCAACAGATCCACAGATGATGCAATCTCTATTTGACTCCACACTGCCCTTTACCACCTGGACAAAAGGAATACCTATGTGAGAATGCTATTCATTGACTACAGCTCAGTGTTCAACACCATAGTGCTCTCAAAGCTTCTCACTAAGCTAAGGATCCTGGGACTAAACACCTTCCTCTGCAACTGAATCTCTGCAACTTCCTGATGGGCCGCCCCCAGGTGGTAAGGTTAGGCAACAACACGTCTGCCACGCTGATTCTCAACACGGGGGCCCCTCAGGGATGCAACCTCAGTCCCCTCCTGTACTCCGTTCACTCACGACTGCATGGCCTGGCACGACTCCAACATCAAGTTTGCCGATGACACAACAGTGGTAGGCCTGATCACTGACAACAATGATACAGCCTGTCGGTAGGAGGTCAGATACCTGTCTGTGTGGTACCAGGATAACAACCTCTCCCTCAACGTGATCAAGACAAAAGGGATGATTGTGGACTACAGGGAAAGTGCACGAGCACGCCCCCATTCTCATCAACGGGTCTGTTGTGGAGCAGGCTGAGAGCTTCAAGTTCCTTGAGGTGTCTACATCACCAGCAAACTATCATGGTCCAAACACACCAAGACAGTTGTGAAGAGGACACAACAAAGCCTATCCCCCCCCCCTCAGATCCTCAAAGTTCTACAGCTGCACCATCGAGAGCATCCTGACTGGTTGCATCACCGACTGGTATGGCAACTGCTCGGCCTCTGACCGCAGGGCACTACAGAGGGTAGTGCGTACGGCCCGTCACCTAAGTCATAGACAGTTTTCTCTGCTACCACAAGCAGAGCGGTACCGGAGCGTCAAGTCTAGGTCCAAAAGACTTCTTAACAGCTTCTACACCCAAGCCATAAGACTCCTGAACAGCGAATCAAATGGCTACCTAGTCTAGTTGCATTGTCCCTATTTCCCCTGCTGCTCTTTAATTATTTGTTTCAATTTTCTTACCTAACACTTTATTTTTCTTAAAACTGTATTGTTGGTTAAGGGCTTGTAAGTAAGCAATTCACTAAGGTCTACACCTGTTGTATTCAGTGCGTGTGACAAATAACATTTGATTTGATTCTTGTTTGCACCAAGACTTAGGGTTCAGAAAATATCTTTAAATATTTTCCCTTTGGATCTGGTTCCTGTCAAATTGTAACCCAGCTCAAATATTTACCAACCAACCTGCCCAAGGTGGGGCATCTGCGCCACTTGACAGCTTCCTTTATCTAATGTGATTTTATGTGAATGTCAATGCTTACTGCAAGTAACTTTTTTTCTGACCTTGTGAATGTGTACGGAACAGAGGGCTTGAACAAGGGGTGTGTTGAGCGAAGCAGTAATTTTTTTTGTGATCAGGGTTAATGGAGTAAACTATTTCTCTAGTGAATAGGAAGTATAAGAAATCCAAATGTATTGTTCTCCAACACCAGATCATGGAAGTTAGTCCATTACCCTGGCAATGATTACCAGGCCTTTCATCTTTGTGAAGGGAGAATCAAGTATTGCCTTAAAGCTACAATATTTAACTTTTTGTGCGATCCGACCAAATTCACATAGGAATGTTATTTATGGATCTTTCATTCTCGTGGTAAACAAGTCTGTGCGCTATTTCTTATTTAAATTTTTTCCCTTTTTCATGGTATCCAATTGTTGCAGTAGCTACTGGAGAGATGAAGGTTGAAAGTCATGCATCCTCCGATACACAACCCAACCAAGCAGCACTGCTTCTTACCCGGAAGCCAGCCGCACCATTGTGTCGGAGGAAACACCGTGCACCTGGCAACCTTGGTTAGCGCACACTGCGCCCGGCCCGCCACAGGAGTCACTGGTGCGCGATGAGACAAGGATTTCCCTACCAGCCAAACCCTCCCTAACCGGGACGACGCTAGGCCAATTGTGCGTCGCCCCACGGACCTCCGCAAACCCAGAGTTCAGTACAGCGTCCTTAACCACTGCGCCACCCGGGGGGGCCCCTTCTGTGCGCTATTTCTATGCTTCATGTTCCTAAGTTTCGTTTTTGCGTCTTTTTATATTACATTTTGTTGACCAGCTGAAAATACAGTAATTTTGGTTATGGAAAATATTTCAGTGGCTTAGATGTTACAATGATTCTCTACACAATGAATGCTTGTTTTGTCACAAACTGAAATTAGGTTAACTTTTGTTATTGACCAAATACTTATTTTCCATCATAATTTGCAAATAAATTCATTAAAAATCCTACAATGTGATTTTCTGGATTTTCTTCCCCTCATTTTGTCTGTCATAGTTGAAGTGTACCTATGATGAAAATTACAGGCCTCATCTTTTTAAGTGGGAGAACTTGCACAATTGGTGGCTGACTAAATACTTTTTTTGCCCCACTGTATGTATATATGTGTATGTGTGTGTGTATGTGTGTGTATATATATATATATATATATATATACACATACACATATACACATATATATTTACAAATATATACACATACATAAATATATATATATGTATGTATACGTGTATACGTGTATAAATGTATGTAAAATTTGTATATATATATATATATATATATGTGTATGTTTTTTTTTAGATTTGAAAAAATGTAGAGGGGTGAGGAGGGTCTGTTGTACACTGCTTTATGGCAAGCTCCAGATCGCTATCAATGTGTGAAAGACAGGGTGCAAGACAGGAGCCAGTTCGCGTGTGTTTGTTTGTGGCAGCCAGCCACTGGAGCAAACTACTAAAAACAAGTAAGGCCAACAGCAGGCAGGTACACCCACTCAAGATAAAGAACATCATTTTGACCCCCCACCCCCACAGACACAGAAGGAGGAATAGCATGTGTGAATCTTATGCACTGTACATACAATACTAAATCTACAATCGGCTGTTTTTCCCCTGGCTACAATCACGGGCAGCCATTCTGTGACCACACAATTACCCACAAACAAATCATGTTTATAGAGTGGCACCCCGTATTATCTCCATATTCAACAGCGTTTAAGAAATATGTTACCTTCAACAGTGTTATATTGTGATCAATCCATCAATATTTTTTGATTATTGGTGTTGTAAAAATGTTAGCTAACGGGTTAGCAATTAGCATGTTTGGCATTTCAGTGGAAATACTACTGTTCCATACACTCTGCTGCTCACGGCTCCCCTACTTCTCTCTGTGTTTACTAGAGTGAACAGCCCATTGACTTTGTCAGTATTGTACTGAGAAGCAAAATGGAATACTCTTTTAGTCATCTTGCCCAATATCAATAACGAGTCACATAATAAGTTGCATGGACTCACTGTGTGCACACATTGAATATCCCTTTAAGCATGGTGAAGTTATTCATTATGCTTTGGATGGTGTATTAATACACCCAGTCACTACAAAGATACAGGTGCTCTTCCTAACTCCGACGCCAGAGAGGAAGGCAACCGCTCAGGGATTTCACCATGAGGCCAATGGTGCCTTTTTAAAAGTTAGAGTTGAATGGCTGTGATAGAACACTGAAGATAGATCAACATTGTACTTACTCTACAATACTAACCTAATTGACAGTGTGAAAAGGATGCCTGTACAGAATAAAAATATTCCGAAACATGCATCCTGTTTGCAACAAGGCACTAATGTAATACTGCAAAAAAACTGGCAAAGCAATTAACCCTTTGTCCTGAATACAAAGTGTTATGTTTGGGGCAAATACAATACATTACTGAATACCAGTCGCCATATTTTCAAGCATATAGTGGTGGCTGCATCATAGTGTGGGTATGCTTGTAATCGTTAAGGACTTGAGTTGGAGCTAAACACAAGCAAAATCCTAGTGGAAAACCTGGTACATTATGCTTAATTGTAAGTCGCTCTGGATAAGAGCGTCTGCTAAATGACTGAAATGTAAACGTTAATACACTCTGAAGTGTGGTATTCTGGATGTTGCCAAATGTTTGTTCACTGCTCTCTCACTTCTCTATCAGGGACATGTATACTGGAGTGAACAGGCCACCCACTCAATCTGTAGTGCTGACAAGCACAATGGCAGCCTCTACAGTCATCCTGCCCAATATCGCTTTCCCTGGTACGCTTTCCCTGGTGAACTCGTTCACCCAGTTCTTCAACCAAAAGGTTTGTCTTTCAGCCCATGGAGTGAACTGTGTGATGTTTTCAAGGCACAAATGCTTAGTCAACCCCAGTTTGTCATGTTATTTGACTGATGGTATATCACTTATGTTTCCAGGCTCTGCTGTATGTGGGAATACCAGTAGAGTTTCTCCATATGAGTGTGTGCCATACCTTTTCTCTGGAACAGGCTCTCCCAGCTTCACCTGCGTTTCTCCAACAGGTGATGGTGAGTATGCAGAAGTGGAATGAAGGGTGGTTATTAGCTAAAGGTTCAGTGCAGCAGTTTTTATCCCAATAAAATCATTTTTGGGTAACAATTAAGTTCATTTGTTCTTAACTCACTTGCCTAGTAAAATAAAAAATAAAAAATAGGTGGGTTTTTAGCAATTAATCCAGCATTTGTCACACAATGCCACAGATGTCTCTTATGGTGTATGTATATATCTCATCTGTGGAACTGTACAAAATATAATATCAATCAGATGTAAGGAAAGATTCAAATGATATGTGATAGGTACACATTGGCCACTAATTTGTAGTTTATCAGTCTATATAAGTAGTTAATACAGCATTTTACAGTGCCTTTGGAAATTATTCAGACTCCTGACTTTTTCCACATTTTGTTACATTACAGCCTTATTCTATAATTGATTAAATCGTTTTTTCTCAATTAATTTTTAAATTTTTAAATATTTTAAATATTTTTTTTACAAATGTAGTTCAAATAAACTGATATCCCATTTACATAGATATTCAGACCCTTCACTCAGTACTTGGCACACCTGTATTTGGGGAGTTTCTCCCATTCTTCTCTGCAGATCCTCTCAAGCTTAGGGTCGTTGTTCTATTGGAAGGTGAACCTTCGCCCCAGTCTGAGGTCCTGAGCGCTCTGAAGCAGGTTTAAATCAAGGATCTCTCTGTGCTTTGCTCTGTTCATCTTTGCTTCGATCCTGACTAGTCTCTCAGTCCCTGCCGCTGAAAAACATCCCCACAGCATGATGCTGCCACCACCATGCTTCACTGTCGTGACGCTTGGCATTCAGGCCAAAGACTTCAATCTTGGTTTCATCAAACCAGAGAATCTTGTTTCTCATGGTCTGAGAGTCTTTCGGTTCCTTTTGGCAAACTTCAAGAGTCTGTCAAGAGTCTGTATTTCCGTGTATTGATTTTAAGAAAGGCATTGATGTTTATGGCTAGGTACAGTCGTCCAATGATTGTGCTTTTTTCGCAAATGCGCTTTTGTTAAATCATCCCCCTGCGTTTCATCGATTATATGCAACCCAGGACACGTTAGATAAACTAGTAATATCATCAACCATGTGTAGTTATAACTAGTGATTATGATTGATTGTTTTTTATAAGATAAGGTTAATGCTAGCTAGCAATTTACCGTGACTTCTACTGCATTCACGTAACAGGCAGGCTGCTCGTGGAGTGCAATGAGAGGCAGGTGGTTAGAGCGTTGGACTAGTTAACTGTAAGGTTGCAAGATTGGCTCCCCGAGCTGACTTTTCACCAAAGATGGTCACAAAAGCAGAATTGGAGATAAAATGAATCACTAACCTTTGATAATCTTCATCAGATGACACTCATATGACATCATGTTGCACAATACATTTATGTTTTGTTCGATAATATGCATATTTATATCCACAAATCTCGGTTTACATTGGCGCCATGTTCAGAAATGCCTCCAAAATATCCGGAGTAATTATAGAGAGCTACGTCAGATAACAGAAATACTCATCATAAACTTTGACGAAAGATACATGTTTTACATATAATTAAAGATACACTGGTTCTTAATACAACCGCTGTGTCAGATTTCTTTTTAAACGTTATGAAAAAAGCATACCATGCAATAATCTGAGACGGCGCTCAGATGTAAATATATTTCTCCGCCATGTTGGAGTCAACAGAAATACGAAATTACATCATAAATATTCCCTTACCTTTGATCTTTCATCAGAATGCAGTGCAAGGAATCCTATTTCCGCAATAAATCGTTGTTTTGTTCCATAATGTCCATTACTAGTGTCCAGTTAGCTACTTTTGCTAGCACATTTCCAAAATCTGGCGCTGGTCCAGGCGAACTCAGACGAAAACTTTAAAAAGTTATATTCCAGGTCGAATAAACTGGTCAAACTAAGTAGAGAATCAATCTTCAGGATGTTATTATCATATGTAGACCATTTCCGGAGACCTTCTCCCTTACCTCAACTCGCTCATCAACTTATCCCTGACCGCTGGCTACGTCCCTTCCGTCTTCAAGAGAGCGAGAGTTGCACCCCTTCTGAAAAAACCTACACTCGATCCCTCCGATGTCAACAACTACAGACCAGTATCCCTTCTTTCTTTTCTCTCCAAAACTCTTGAACGTGCCGTCCTTGGTCAGCTCTCCCGCTATCTCTCTCAGAATGACCTTCTTGATCCAAATCAGTCAGGTTTCAAGACTAGTCATTCAACTGAGACTGCTCTTCTCTGTATCACGGAGGCGCTCCGCACCGCTAAAGCTAACTCTCTCTCCTCTGCTCTCATCCTTCTAGACCTATCGGCTGCCTTCGATACTGTGAACCATCAGATCCTCCTCTCCACCCTCTCCGAATTGGGCATCTCCGGCGCGGCCCACGCTTGGATTGCGTCCTACCTGACAGGTCGCTCCTACCAGGTGGCGTGGCGAGAATCTGTCTCCTCACCACGCGCTCTCACCACTGGTGTCCCCCAGGGCTCTGTTCTAGGCCCTCTCCTATTCTCGCTATACACCAAGTCACTTGGCTCTGTCATAACCGAGTGGTCGCATCTGCACGTCGCTCCAACGGGTAGTATAACTTTTTCATTACTTTTTCATTATATTTCATTATATCACAACGGTTTGATTTGTCTTATCTTAGCAATTTCTTCTCAGCTAGCTACATAGCCGTCTTTGTATCAAAGATAATTGCGTAATTATCGTATTTCGCCGTCCTAACGTAGTCTTCACTAGCCAGCTAGCTAACGTCCACTGATTAGCTGCACTGGAGAAACTGTTACACTCAACTGAACGACTTGATCAGTGTAGTGTTAGCTAGCTACATAGCTGTCTTTGCTGTCTTCGTATCATCGTATCATCGTATCCAAGATAATTGTGTTGTTTAGGTTTAGAGTGTGTAGTCTTAGAGTGATTATCTTAATTTACCGAGGTTAGCTAGCCAGCTATTTGTCGTCCTTAACGTAGGTGACTCTGCTAGCTAGCCAACAGCTAGCCAACGCTAGCCAACGTCTTCTGTATAGAACTCAACTACCCGGTCGCATTCACAGGTTGTATCACATTTTCACTTCATTTTCATTACAGTACAACGGTTTGATTTGTTTGATCGTAGCTAGCTACTTAGCTAGCTACATAGCCGTCTTTGTATCAAAGATAATTGTGTAGTCTAGAGCGATTTTCTAGGTTCGCTAGCCATCTATTGTCGTTCTTTTAACGCAACGTAACGTAAACAACACTGCTAGCTAGCCTGCTAGCCCCCGAATAGCAACACTGCAGAAACTATTACACTCAACGGAACGACTTGATTAGTGTAGTGTCAACAACGCACCCACTGCCAGCTGACCTACTTCAGCAGTACTGTATCATTTTAATCATTTTAGTCAATAAGATTCTTGCTACGTAGCTTAACTTTCTGAACATTCGAGACGTGTAGTCCACTTGTCATTCCAATCTCCTTTGCATTAGCGTAGCCTCTTCTGTAGCCTGTCAACTATGTGTCGGTTTATCCCTGTTCTCTCCTCTCTGCACAGACCATACAAACGCTCCTCACCGCGTGGCCGCGGCCACCCTACTCTGGTGGTCCCAGCGCGCACGACCCACGTGGAGTTCCAGGTCTCCGGTAGCCTCTGGAACTGCCAATCTGCGGTCAACAAGGCAGAGTTCATCTCAGCCCATGCCTCCCTCCAGTCCCTCGACTTCTTGGCCCTGACGGAAACATGGATCACCACAGACAACACTGCTACTCCTACTGCTCTCTCTTCGTCCGCCCACGTGTTCTCGCACACCCCGAGAGCGTCTGGTCAGCGGGGTGGTGGCACCGGGATCCTCATCTCTCCCAAGTGGTCATTCTCTCTTTCTCCCTTACCCATCTGTCTATCGCCTCCTTTGAATTCCATGCTGTCACAGTTACTAGCCCTTTCAAGCTTAACATCCTTATCATTTATCGCCCTCCAGGTTCCCTCGGAGAGTTCATCAATGAGCTTGATGCCTTGATAAGCTCCTTTCCTGAGGACGGCTCACCTCTCACAGTTCTGGGCGACTTTAACCTCCCCACGTCTACCTTTGACTCTTTCCTCTCTGCCTCCTTCTTTCCACTCCTCTCCTCTTTTGACCTCACCCTCTCACCTTCCCCCCTACTCACAAGGCAGGCAATACGCTCGACCTCATCTTTACTAGATGCTGTTCTTCCACTAACCTCATTGCAACTCCCCTCCAAGTCTCCGACCACTGCCTTGTATCCTTTTCCCTCTCGCTCTCATCCAACACCTCCCACACTGCCCCTACTCGGATGGTATCGCGCCGTCCCAACCTTCGCTCTCTCTCCCCCGCTACTCTCTCCTCTTCCATCCTATCATCTCTTCCCTCCGCTCAAACCTTCTCCCACCTATCTCCTGATTCTGCCTCCTCAACCCTCCTCTCCTCCCTCTCTGCATCCCTTGACTCTCTATGTCCCCTATCCTCCAGGCCGGCTCGGTCCTCCCCTCCCGCTCCGTGGCTCGATGACTCATTGCGAGCTCACAGAACAGGGCTCCGGGCAGCCGAGCGGAAATGGAGGAAAACTCGCCTCCCTGCGGACCTGGCATCCTTTCACTCCCTCCTCTCTACATTTTCCTCCTCTGTCTCTGCTGCTAAAGCCACTTTCTACCACGCTAAATTCCAAGCTTCTGCCTCCAACCCTAGGAAGCTCTTTGCCACCTTCTCCTCCCTCCTGAATCCTCCGCCCCCTCCCCCCTCCTCCCTCTCTGCAGATGACTTCGTCAACCATTTTGAAAAGAAGGTCGACGACATCCGATCCTCGTTTGCTAAGTCAAACGACACCGCTGGTTCTGCTCACACTGCCCTACCCTGTGCTCTGACCTCTTTCTCCCCTCTCTCTCCAGATGAAATCTCGCGTCTTGTGACGGCCGGCCGCCGCCAACAACCTGCCCGCTTGACCCTATCCCCTCCTCTCTTCTCCAGACCATTTCCGGAGACCTTCTCCCTTACCTCACCTCGCTCATCAACTCATCCCTGACCGTTGGCTACGTCCCTTCCGTCTTCAAGAGAGCGAGAGTTGCACCCCTTCTGAAAAAACCTACACTCGATCCCTCCGATGTCAACAATTACAGACCAGTATCCCTTCTTTCTTTTCTCTCCAAAACTCTTGAACGTGCCGTCCTTGGCCAGCTCTCCCGCTATCTCTCTCTGAATGACCTTCTTGATCCAAATCAGTCAGGTTTCAAGACTAGTCATTCAACTGAGACTGCTCTCCTCTGTATCACGGAGGCGCTCCGCACTGCTAAAGCTAACTCTCTCTCCTCTGCTCTCATCCTTCTAGATCTATCGGCTGCCTTCGATACTGTGAACCATCAGATCCTCCTCTCCACCCTCTCCGAGTTGGGCATCTCCGGCGCGGCCCACGCTTGGATTGCGTCCTACCTGACAGGTCGCTCCTACCAGGTGGCGTGGCGAGAATCTGTCTCCTCACCACGCGCTCTCACCACTGGTGTCCCCCAGGGCTCTGTTCTTGGCCCTCTCCTATTCTCGCTATACACCAAGTCACTTGGCTCTGTCATAACCTCACATGGTCTCTCTTATCATTGCTATGCAGACGACACACAATTAATCTTCTCCTTTCCCCCTTCTGATGACCAGGTGGCGAATCGCATCTCTGCATGTCTGGCAGACATATCAGTGTGGATGACGGATCACCACCTCAAGCTGAACCTCGGCAAGACGGAGCTGCTCTTCCTCCCGGGAAGGACTGCCCGTTCCATGATCTCGCCATCACGGTTGACAACTCCATTGTGTCCTCCTCCCAGAGCGCCAAGAACCTTGGCGTGATCCTGGACAACACCCTGTCGTTCTCAACTAACATCAAGGCGGTGGCCCGTTCCTGTAGGTTCATGCTCTACAACATCCGCAGAGTACGACCCTGCCTCACACAGGAAGCGGCGCAGGTCCTAATCCAGGCACTTGTCATCTCCCGTCTGGATTACTGCAACTCGCTGTTGGCTGGGCTCCCTGCCTGTGCCATTAAACCCCTTCAACTCATCCAGAACGCCGCAGCCCGTCTGGTGTTCAACCTTCCCAAGTTCTCTCACGTCACCCCGCTCCTCCGTTCTCTCCACTGGCTTCCAGTTGAAGCTCGCATCCGCTACAAGACCATGGTGCTTGCCTACGGAGCTGTGAGGGGAACGGCACCTCAGTACCTCCAGGCTCTGATCAGGCCCTACACCCAAACAAGGGCACTGCGTTCATCCACCTCTGGCCTGCTCGCCTCCCTACCACTGAGGAAGTACAGCTCCCGCTCAGCCCAGTCAAAACTGTTCGCTGCCCTGGCCCCCAATGGTGGAACAAACTCCCTCACGACGCCAGGACAGCGGAGTCAATCACCACCTTCCGGAGACACCTGAAACCCCACCTCTTTAAGGAATACCTAGGATAGGTTAAGTAATCCCTCTCACCCCACCCCCCCTAAGTTTTAGATGCACTATTGTTAAGTGACTGTCCCACTGGATGTCATAAGGTGATTGCACCAATTTGTAAGTCGCTCTGGATAAGAGCGTCTGCTAAATGACTTAAATGTAAAATGTAAATGTAATAACCTCACATGGTCTCTCCTATCATTGCTATGCAGACGACACACAATTAATCTTCTCCTTTCCCCCTTCTGATGACCAGGTGGCGAATCGCATCTCTGCATGTCTGGCAGACATATCAGTGTGGATGACGGATCACCACCTCAAGCTGAACTTCGGCAAGACGGAGCTGCTCTTCCTCCCGGGGAAGGACTGCCAGTTCCATGATCTCGCCATCACGGTTGACAACTCCATTGTGTCCTCCTCCCAGAGCGCTAAGAACCTTGGCGTGATCCTGGACAACACCCTGTCGTTCTCAACTAACATCAAGGCGGTGGCCCGTTCCTGTAGGTTCATGCTCTACAACATCCGCAGAGTACGACCCTGCCTCACACAGGAAGCGGCGCAGGTCCTAATCCAGGCACTTGTCATCTCCCGTCTGGATTACTGCAACTCGCTGTTGGCTGGGCTCCCTGCCTGTGCCATTAAACCCCTACAACTCATCCAGAACGCCGCAGCCCGGAGCTGTGAGGGGAACGGCACCTCAGTACCTCCAGGCTCTGATCAGGCCCTACACCCAAACAAGGGCACTGCGTTCATCCACCTCTGGCCTGCTCGCCTCCCTACCACTGAGGAAGTACAGTTCCCGCTCAGCCCAGTCAAAACTGTTCGCTGCTCTGGCCCCCCAATGGTGGAACAAACTCCCTCACGACGCCAGGACAGCGGAGTCAATCACCACCTTCCGGAGACACCTGAAACCCCACCTCTTTAAGGAATACCTAGGATAGGATAAAGTAATCCTTCTCACCCCCCCCTTAAAATATTTAGATGCACTATTGTAAAGTGGCTGTTCCACTGGATGTCATAAGGTGAATGCACCAATTTGTAAGTCGCTCTGGATAAGAGCGTCTGCTAAATGACTTAAATGTAAATGTAAATATGTCCAATAACGTTCCAACCGGAGCATTCGTTTTTGTCTACAGAGTAATGGAACGCAAGGCGATATAATGACTACTGCACGTAACCAGGAACTGGCATTCTGCCAGACCAGTGACTCAAATAGCTGCCATCCAACCCACATCACACTAGAGGCTTCATTCCACATTCTACTGACTGTTGACATCTAGTGGAAGGCGTAGGAAGTGTGAACAGATCGATATCTTATTTGGATGTGAATAGGCGATGAGTTGAAAATCAACCAGCTCCAGAATTTCCACTTCCTTTTTGGAAGTTTGCCTGCCCTATGAGTTCTGTTATACTCACAGACATAATTCAAACAGTTTTATAAACGTCAGAGTTTTTTTCTATCCAATAGTAATAATAATATGCATACATTAGCATCTGGGACAGAGTAGGAGGCAGTTCACCATGGGCACGCAATTCATCCAAAGTGAAAATGCTGCCCCCTATCCCTTAAAGGTTGCCTATATAAATAAAGGTATAAATACAAATTTAATCGGCAAAATCGGTCCCCCAAAAATACCAATTTCCATTTAAACTTGAAATTGACCCTAATTAATCGGCCGTTCCGATTAATCAGTCAACCTCTAGTGAGTACTTTATGACCTGAGAGCATTGACGAGGCAAATGGGTGAAGCAGATTTAATTTCTGACAAATGGCGCTTTTTTGTTGTTGTAAAACATCTTGTAAGAATAGGAAAAACCCTACACAAAAGAGTACCTTGTGCATCCAGTTTCCTTTCAACCAACACCACCTCCACCCCACACAAACACAATGGCTCCGGAGGAGATGGCTGACGTCTTTACAGCTTCCTAACCAATTGTGCTATTGAATGTGTATTTGTATCTTATTTTGTGCATAATGTTTCTGAATAAAGATTTTATTCTTTAATGAGTCGGACTTGAAGGATTTACTTCAGACACCCGACAAGGCCCTAATCCCCGTCATTCACATGAGAAAGTGACAGCGATATTGGGGACGTAGGTTGGGGTGCCTTGTAAGGATCCGACGGCGAGTGTGTAATTTGCCTCTACCATCAGTCCTATTAGCCAACATACAATCATTGGATAACAAAATAGACAAGCTATGATCACCCTACCAACGACATTAAAAACGGTAATGTTGTGGCTGAACGATGATATGGATAACATACAGCTGGCAGGGTTTTACGCTGCATTTGCAAGATAGAACGGCTGCCTCAGGTAAGACAAGGTGTGGCGGTCTGTGTATATTTGTAAACAGCTGGTTGAGGAGGTCTCAAGGTTTTGCTCGCCTGAGGTTAGAGGTCCACCGATTATGATTTTTCAACGTTGATACAGATTTAATGCTTGAAGCATTGCAAAGAGCTGCTGGCAAAAACACGGAAGTGCTGTTTGAATGAATGCTTACAAGCCTGCTGCTGCTCAGTCAGACTGCTCTATCAAATATACTTATAACCTAATAACACACAGAAATACGAGCCTTAGGTCATTAATATGGTAAAATCCAGAAACTATAATTTCGAAAATAAGACTTATTCTTTCAGTGAAATACGGAACCGTTCCGTATTTTATTTAACTGATGGCATCCCTAAGTCTAAATATTGCTGTTACATTGTACAACCTTCAATGTTATGTCATAATTATGTACAGTTCTGGCAAATTAATTACGGCCTTTGTTAGGAATAAATGGACGCAAGTTCGCTATGAGCCAGGTGGCCAAACTGCTGCATATACCCTGACTGCTTGCACAGAACGCAAGAGAAGTGACAATTTCCCTAGTTATAAGAAATTCATGTTAGCAGGCAATATTAACTAAATATGCAGGTTTAAAAATATATACTTGTGTATTGATTTTAAAGAAAGGCATTGTTTATGGATCCCTCTGCCCCCAGCTGTGATCTGGACACCATATGTGAAATGATTGCCCCCCATCTATGTTCAGAGCTCGTGCTGCTAGATGACCTAAACTGGAACATGCTTAACACCCCAGCCATCCTACAATCTAAGCTTGATGCCCTCAATCTCACACAAATGATCAATGAACCTACCAGGAACCACCCCAAAGCCGTAAACACGGGCACCCTCATAGATATCATCCTAACCAACTTGCCCTCTAAATACACCTCTGCTGTTTTCAACCAAGATCTCAGCAATCACCGCCTCATTGCCTGCATCCGTAATTGGTCAGCGGTCCTGCAACACTAACTCAAAAACATTCTGGTACACTGTAAAGATCATGGAGAATGAGAACACCTCCTCCCAGCTGCCCTCTGCACTGAGAATAGGAAACACTGTCACCACCGATAAATCCACTATAATTGAGAATTTCAATAAGTATTTTTCTACGGCTGGCCATGCTTTTCATCTGGCTACCCCTACCCCGGTCAACAGCACTGCACCCCCACAGAAACTCGTCCAAGCCTTCCCCATTTCTCCTTCTCCCAAATCCAGTCAGGTGATGTTCTGAAAGAGCTGCAAAATCTGGACCCCTACCCCTAGGATAGGATAAGTAATCCCTCTCACCCCCCCCTTTAAGATTTAGATGCACTATTGTAAAGTAACTGTTCCACTGGATGTCATAAGGTGAATGCACCAATTTGTAAGTCGCTCTGGATAAGAGCGTCTGCTAAATGACTTAAATGTAAATGTAAATGTAAATCAGCCGGGCTAGACAATCTGGACCCTTTCTTTCTAAAATTATCTGCCGAAATTGTTGCCACCCCTTTTACTAGCCTGTTCAATCTCTCTTTCGTGTCGTCTGAGATTCCAAAAGATTGGAAAGCAGCTGCGGTCACCCCCCTCTTCAAAGGGGGACACACTCTAGACCCAAACTGCTACAGACCTATATCTATCCTACCCTGCCTTTCTAAGGTCTTTGAAAGCCAAGTCAACAAACAGATTACCGACCATTTTGAATCCCACTATACCTTCTCCGCTATGCAATCTGGTCTCAGAGCTGGTCATGGCTGCACCTCAGCCACGCTCAAGGTCCTAAACAATATCTTAACCACCATCGATAAGAAACGATACTGCAGCCGTATTCATTGACCTGGCCAAGGATTTCAACTCTGTCAATCACCACATCCTCATCGGCAGACTCGGCAGCCTTGGTTTCTCAAATGATTGCCTCGCCTGGTTCACCAACTACTTCTCTGATAGTGTGTCAAATTGGAGGGCCTGGTGTCCGGGCCTCTGGCAGTTCCTATGGGGGTGCCACAGGGTTCAGTTCTTGGACCGACTCTTCTCTGTATACATCAATGATGTTGCTCTTGCTGCTGGTGATTCTCTGATCCACCTCTACGCAGACGACACCATTCTGTATACTTCTGGCCCTTCTTTGGACACTGTTAACAACCCTCCAGACGCGCTTCAACGCCATACAACTCTCCTTCCGTGGCCTCCAATTGCTCTTAAACACAAGTAAAACTAAATGCATGCTGTTCAACCGATCGTTGCCTGCCCGTCTAACATCACTACTTTGGATGGTTCTGACTTATGAATATGTGGACAACTACTAATACCTAGGTGTCTGGTTAGACTGTAAACTCTCCTTCCAGTCTCGCATCAAACATCTCCAATCCAAACTTAAATCTAGAATTGGCTTCCTATTTCACAACAAAACATCCTTCACTCATGCTGCCAAACATACCCTTGTAAAACTGACTATCCTACCGATCCTCGACTTCGGCGATGTTATTTACAAAATAGCCTCCACAGTGCCATCTGTTTTGTCACCAAAGCCCCATATACTACCCACCACTGTGACCTGTATGCCCTCTTTGGCTGGCCCTCGCTTCATACTCGTCGCCAAACCCACTGGCTCCAGGTCATCTACAAGACCCTGCTAGGTAAAGTCCCCCCTTATCTCAGCTCGCTGGTCACCATAGCAGCACCCACCTGTAGCACACGCTCCAGCAGGTATATCTCTATGGTCACCCCAAAAACCAATTCTTCCTTTTGCCGCCTCTCCTTCCAGTTCTCTGCTGCCAATGACTGGAACGAACTACAAAAATCTCTGAAACTGTAAACACATCTTCCTCACTAGCTTTAAGCACCCGCTGTCAGAGCAGCTCACAGATTACTGCACCTGTACCTATGCCCATCTATAATTTAGCCCAAACAACTACCTCTCCCCTTACTGTATTTATTTATTTATTTTGCTCCTTTGCACACCATTATTTCTATCTCTACGTTGCACATTCTTCCACTGTAAATCTACCATTCCGTGTTTTACTTGCTATATTGTATTTACTTTGCCACAATGGCCTTTTTTGTCTTTACCTCCCTTATCTCACCTAATTTGCTCACATTGTATTTAGATTTATTTTTCTACTGTATTATTGACTGTATGTTTTTTACTCCATGTGTAACTCTGTTGTATGTGTCGAACTGCTTTGCTTTATCTTGGCCAGGTCGCAATTGTAAATGAGAAGTTGTTCTCAACTTGCCTACCTGGTTAAATAAAGGTGTAAAAAAAAAGTGGTGTCCAAAAATACCGATTACCGATTGTTACGAAAACTTGAAATCGGCCCCAATTAATCGGCCATTCCGATTAATCGGTCGACCTTTACCTGCAGTAGAGTATCTCATGATAAGCTATAGACCACACTATTTACCAAGAGTTTTCATCTATATTTTTCGTGGCCGTCTATTTACCACCGCAAACCAATGCTGGCACGAAGACTGCACTCAATGAGCTGTTTAAGGACATAAGCAATCAGGAAACACTCATCCTGAGACGGCGCTCCTAGTGGCCAGGGATTTTAATGCAGGGTAACTTACATCTGTTTTACCTCATTTCTACCAGCATGTAACATGCAACCAAAGGAGAAAAAAAACTCAACCACCTTTGCTCCACACACAGAGACTCGTACAAAGCTCTCCCTCGCCCCCATTTGCCAAATCTGACCATAATTCCATCTTCTAAAGCAGGAAGCACCAGTGACTCGGGTCAATAAAGAAGTGATCAGATGATTCAGGTGCTAAACTACAGGACTGTTTTGCTAGCACAGACTGGAATATGTTCCGGGATTCTTCCGATGGCATTGAGGAGTACACCACATCAGTCACTGGCTTCATCAATAAGTACATCGATGACGTCGTCCCCACAGTGACCGTACGTACATACCCATAAGCCATGGATTACAGGCTACTGAGCTAAAGGGTAGAGCTGACACTTTCAAGGAGTGGGACGCTAACCCGGAAGCCTATAAGAAAGCCCGCTATGCCCTACGACGAACCATCAAAGAGTCAATACAGAACTAAGATTGAATCGTACTACACCAGCTCTGACGCTCGTCGGATGTGGCAGGGCTGGCAAACTATAAGACTTCCAAGGGAAGCACAGCCACGAGCTGCCCAGTGATACGAGCCAAATTACTTCTGTGCTCGCCTCGAGGCTAGCAACACTGAAGCATGCATGAATGTCAGCTGTTCCCGACCCGTAGCACTCACGCCTGTAGTAACGAAGAGCTCTGAAAGGTTGGTCATGGCTCACGTCAACATCATTATCCCAGAAACCCTAGACCCACTCCAATTTGCATACCGCCCCAACAGATCCACAGATGATGCAATCTCTATTTGACTCCACACTGCCCTTTACCACCTGGACAAAAGGAATACCTATGTGAGAATGCTATTCATTGACTACAGCTCAGTATTCAACACCATAGTGCTCTCAAAGCTTCTCACTAAGCTAAGGATCCTGGGACTAAACACCTTCCTCTGCAACTGAATCTCTGCAACTTCCTGATGGGCCGCCCCCAGGTGGTAAGGTTAGGCAACAACACGTCTGCCACGCTGATTCTCAACACGGGGGCCCCTCAGGGATGCAACCTCAGTCCCCTCCTGTACTCCGTTCACTCACGACTGCATGGCCTGGCACGACTCCAACATCAAGTTTGCCGATGACACAACAGTGGTAGGCCTGATCACTGACAACAATGATACAGCCTGTCGGTAGGAGGTCAGATACCTGTCTGTGTGGTACCAGGATAACAACCTCTCCCTCAACGTGATCAAGACAAAAGGGATGATTGTGGACTACAGGGAAAGTGCACGAGCACGCCCCATTCTCATCAACGGGTCTGTTGTGGAGCAGGCTGAGAGCTTCAAGTTCCTTGAGGTGTCTACATCACCAGCAAACTATCATGGTCCAAACACACCAAGACAGTTGTGAAGAGGACACAACAAAGCCTATCCCCCCCAGATCCTCAAAGTTCTACAGCTGCACCATCGAGAGCATCCTGACTGGTTGCATCACCGACTGGTATGGCAACTGCTCGGCCTCTGACCGCAGGGCACTACAGAGGGTAGTGCGTACGGCCCGTCACCTAAGTCATAGACAGTTTTCTCTGCTACCACAAGCAGAGCGGTACCGGAGCGTCAAGTCTAGGTCCAAAAGACTTCTTAACAGCTTCTACACCCAAGCCATAAGACTCCTGAACAGCGAATCAAATGGCTACCTAGTCTAGTTGCATTGTCCCTATTTCCCCTGCTGCTCTTTAATTATTTGTTTCAATTTTCTTACCTAACACTTTATTTTTCTTAAAACTGTATTGTTGGTTAAGGGCTTGTAAGTAAGCAATTCACTAAGGTCTACACCTGTTGTATTCAGTGCGTGTGACAAATAACATTTGATTTGATTCTTGTTTGCACCAAGACTTAGGGTTCAGAAAATATCTTTAAATATTTTCCCTTTGGATCTGGTTCCTGTCAAATTGTAACCCAGCTCAAATATTTACCAACCAACCTGCCCAAGGTGGGGCATCTGCGCCACTTGACAGCTTCCTTTATCTAATGTGATTTTATGTGAATGTCAATGCTTACTGCAAGTAACTTTTTTTCTGACCTTGTGAATGTGTACGGAACAGAGGGCTTGAACAAGGGGTGTGTTGAGCGAAGCAGTAATTTTTTTTGTGATCAGGGTTAATGGAGTAAACTATTTCTCTAGTGAATAGGAAGTATAAGAAATCCAAATTTATTGTTCTCCAACACCAGATCATGGAAGTTAGTCCATTACCCTGGCAATGATTACCAGGCCTTTCATCTTTGTGAAGGGAGAATCAAGTATTGCCTTAAAGCTACAATATTTAACTTTTTGTGCGATCCGACCAAATTCACATAGGAATGTTATTTATGGATCTTTCATTCTCGTGGTAAACAAGTCTGTGCGCTATTTCTTATTTAATTTTTTTCCCTTTTTCATGGTATCCAATTGTTGCAGTAGCTACTGGAGAGATGAAGGTTGAAAGTCATGCATCCTCCGATACACAACCCAACCAAGCAGCACTGCTTCTTACCCGGAAGCCAGCCGCACCATTGTGTCGGAGGAAACACCGTGCACCTGGCAACCTTGGTTAGCGCACACTGCGCCCGGCCCGCCACAGGAGTCACTGGTGCGCGATGAGACAAGGATTTCCCTACCAGCCAAACCCTCCCTAACCGGGACGACGCTAGGCCAATTGTGCGTCGCCCCACGGACCTCCGCAAACCCAGAGTTCAGTACAGCGTCCTTAACCACTGCGCCACCCGGGGGGGCCCCTTCTGTGCGCTATTTCTATGCTTCATGTTCCTAAGTTTCGTTTTTGCGTCTTTTATATTACATTTTGTTGACCAGCTGAAAATACAGTAATTTTGGTTATGGAAAATATTTCAGTGGCTTAGATGTTACAATGATTCTCTACACAATGAATGCTTGTTTTGTCACAAACTGAAATTAGGTTAACTTTTGTTATTGACCAAATACTTATTTTCCATCATAATTTGCAAATAAATTCATAAAAAATCCTACAATGTGATTTTCTGGATTTTCTTCCCCTCATTTTGTCTGTCATAGTTGAAGTGTACCTATGATGAAAATTACAGGCCTCATCTTTTTAAGTGGGAGAACTTGCACAATTGGTGGCTGACTAAATACTTTTTTTGCCCCACTGTATGTATATATGTGTATGTGTGTGTGTATGTGTGTGTATATATATATATATATATATATATATATATATACACATACACATATACACATATATATTTACAAATATATACACATACATAAATATATATATATATGTATGTATACGTGTATACGTGTATAAATGTATGTAAAATTTGTATATATATATATATATATATATATATATATATATATATATATATATATATATATATATATATATATATATATGTATATGTTTTTTTTAGATTTGAAAAAATGTAGAGGGGTGAGGAGGGTCTGTTGTACACTGCTTTATGGCAAGCTCCAGATCGCTATCAATGTGTGAAAGACAGGGTGCAAGACAGGAGCCAGTTCGCGTGTGTTTGTTTGTGGCAGCCAGCCACTGGAGCAAACTACTAAAAACAAGTAAGGCCAACAGCAGGCAGGTACACCCACTCAAGATAAAGAACATCATTTTGACCCCCCCCCCCCCACAGACACAGAAGGAGGAATAGCATGTGTGAATCTTATGCACTGTACATACAATACTAAATCTACAATCGGCTGTTTTTCCCCTGGCTACAATCACGGGCAGCCATTCTGTGACCACACAATTACCCACAAACAAATCATGTTTATAGAGTGGCACCCCGTATTATCTCCATATTCAACAGCGTTTAAGAAATATGTTACCTTCAACAGTGTTATATTGTGATCAATCCATCAATATTTTTTGATTATTGGTGTTGTAAAAATGTTAGCTAACGGGTTAGCAATTAGCATGTTTGGCATTTCAGTGGAAATACTACTGTTCCATACACTCTGCTGCTCACGGCTCCCCTACTTCTCTCTGTGTTTACTAGAGTGAACAGCCCATTGACTTTGTCAGTATTGTACTGAGAAGCAAAATGGAATACTCTTTTAGTCATCTTGCCCAATATCAATAACGAGTCACATAATAAGTTGCATGGACTCACTGTGTGCACACATTGAATATCCCTTTAAGCATGGTGAAGTTATTCATTATGCTTTGGATGGTGTATTAATACACCCAGTCACTACAAAGATACAGGTGCTCTTCCTAACTCCGACGCCAGAGAGGAAGGCAACCGCTCAGGGATTTCACCATGAGGCCAATGGTGCCTTTTTAAAAGTTAGAGTTGAATGGCTGTGATAGAACACTGAAGATAGATCAACATTGTACTTACTCTACAATACTAACCTAATTGACAGTGTGAAAAGGATGCCTGTACAGAATAAAAATATTCCGAAACATGCATCCTGTTTGCAACAAGGCACTAATGTAATACTGCAAAAAAACTGGCAAAGCAATTAACCCTTTGTCCTGAAGACAAAGTGTTATGTTTGGGGCAAATACAATACATTACTGAATACCAGTCGCCATATTTTCAAGCATATAGTGGTGGCTGCATCATAGTGTGGGTATGCTTGTAATCGTTAAGGACTTGAGTTGGAGCTAAACACAAGCAAAATCCTAGTGGAAAACCTGGTACATTATGCTTAATTGTAAGTCGCTCTGGATAAGAGCGTCTGCTAAATGACTGAAATGTAAACGTTAATACACTCTGAAGTGTGGTATTCTGGATGTTGCCAAATGTTTGTTCACTGCTCTCTCACTTCTCTATCAGGGACATGTATACTGGAGTGAACAGGCCACCCACTCAATCTGTAGTGCTGACAAGCACAATGGCAGCCTCTACAGAGTCATCCTGCCCAATATCGCTTTCCCTGGTACGCTTTCCCTGGTGAACTCGTTCACCCAGTTCTTCAACCAAAAGGTTTGTCTTTCAGCCCATGGAGTGAACTGTGTGATGTTTTCAAGGCACAAATGCTTAGTCAACCCCAGTTTGTCATGTTATTTGACTGATGGTATATCACTTATGTTTCCAGGCTCTGCTGTATGTGGGAATACCAGTAGAGTTTCTCCATATGAGTGTGTGCCATACCTTTTCTCTGGAACAGGCTCTCCCAGCTTCACCTGCGTTTCTCCAACAGGTGATGGTGAGTATGCAGAAGTGGAATGAAGGGTGGTTATTAGCTAAAGGTTCAGTGCAGCAGTTTTTATCCCAATAAAATCATTTTTGGGTAACAATTAAGTTCATTTGTTCTTAACTCACTTGCCTAGTAAAATAAAAAATAAAAAATAGGTGGGTTTTTAGCAATTAATCCAGCATTTGTCACACAATGCCACAGATGTCTCTTATGGTGTATGTATATATCTCATCTGTGGAACTGTACAAAATATAATATCAATCAGATGTAAGGAAAGATTCAAATGATATGTGATAGGTACACATTGGCCACTAATTTGTAGTTTATCAGTCTATATAAGTAGTTAATACAGCATTTTACAGTGCCTTTGGAAATTATTCAGACTCCTGACTTTTTCCACATTTTGTTACATTACAGCCTTATTCTATAATTGATTAAATCGTTTTTTCTCAATTAATTTTTAAATTTTTAAATATTTTAAATATTTTTTTTACAAATGTAGTTCAAATAAACTGATATCCCATTTACATAGATATTCAGACCCTTCACTCAGTACTTGGCACACCTGTATTTGGGGAGTTTCTCCCATTCTTCTCTGCAGATCCTCTCAAGCTTAGGGTCGTTGTTCTATTGGAAGGTGAACCTTCGCCCCAGTCTGAGGTCCTGAGCGCTCTGAAGCAGGTTTAAATCAAGGATCTCTCTGTGCTTTGCTCTGTTCATCTTTGCTTCGATCCTGACTAGTCTCTCAGTCCCTGCCGCTGAAAAACATCCCCACAGCATGATGCTGCCACCACCATGCTTCACTGTCGTGACGCTTGGCATTCAGGCCAAAGACTTCAATCTTGGTTTCATCAAACCAGAGAATCTTGTTTCTCATGGTCTGAGAGTCTTTCGGTTCCTTTTTGGCAAACTTCAAGAGTCTGTCATGTGCCTTTTACTGAGGAGTGGCTTCTATCTGGCTACTACTATAAAGGCCTGATTGGTGGAGTGCTGCTGAGATGGTAGTTGTTCTGGAAGTTTCACCCAAGGCTGTAAATGCTGCCAAAGGTGCTTCAACAAAGTACTGAGTAAAGTGTCTGAATACTTATATAAATGTGATATTTAAATGTTTTGTTCTTAATAAATTAGCAAAAATTTCTGAACTAGTTTTGTCTTTGTCATTATGGGGTATTGTGTGTAGATTGAGGGGGAGGGGACTATTTAATCAATTTTAGAATAAGGCTTTAATATAACAAAATGTGGAAAAAGTAAAGATCTGAATACTTTCCGACTGCACTGTACGAATTTGAACTTTTTTGACAACCAAGGTAACATTTTCTGAAGGCTACAGCATTGACCCGTTGAACTGAAACTTGGAAAGTGCCGTGAGTGACATGATACAGCGCACTGGCTGGCTCGTGTGTGTGTGGTGTGGCAATGCACTACCATATTGAGTGCAGCACGTTGGCAGTACTTACTGTGACTTGTTGTGCAATGCAGCGCATTCATTGGCCAAAAATGAATTTACAATACAAATCATTGCGTGGCCAGATAGAAATGTCACGGGCTGAATTCGACCAATGGCCCTTGTTTGACACGTGCCTTAGTTCCACATTGAGACAGCATACTTAGTCTGTTTCTTGTAATAAAGAAATGTACACACCAAACAAAAATATAAACGCAATATGTAAAGTGTTGGTCACATGTTTCATAAGCTGAAATAAAATATCCCAGAAAATAACCCAGAAATGTTTCAGAAATGTTTATGCATGTTTCATATGCATAAAAAGCTTATTTGTCTACACAAATTTATTTACATCCCTGTTAGTGAGAATTTCTCCTTTGCCAAGATAATCCATCTACCTGCCAGGTGTGGCATATGAAGAAGCTTATTAAATAGCATGATCATTACTCAGTACACCTTGTGCTGGGGGCAATGAAAGGCCACTCTAAAATATCCAGTTTTGTCACACAATGCCACAGATGTCTCAAATTTTGAGTGAGTATGCATTTGGCATGCTGACTGCAGAAATGTCCACCAGAGCTTTTGCCAGAGAATTGAATGTTCATTTCTCTAGCATAAGCCGCCTCAAGTTATTTCAGAGAATTTGGCAGTACGTCCAACCGCAGACCACATGTATAGTATCGCCTGGACGAGCGGTTTGCTGATGTCAAAGTTGTGAGCACAGTGCCACATGGTGGCGGTGGGGTTATGGTATCGGCAGGCATCAGCTACAGACAACAATTTTATTTTATCAATGGCAATTTGAATGCACAGGGATACGGTGACCAGATCCTGAGGCCCATTGTTGTGCCATTCATCCGCCGCCATTCAATATAATAATGCACAGCCCCATGTCGCAAGGATCTGTACACATTTCCCGGAAGCTGAACATTTTCCAGTTCTTCTATGGCCTGCGTACTCACCAGACATGTCACCCATTGAGCATGTTTGGAATGCTCTGGATTGACATGTACGACAGCGTGTTCCAGTTCCTGCCCATATCCAGCAACTTCACACAGCCATTAAAGAGTGGGACAACATTCCACCGGCCACAACAGCCTGATCAACACTATGCGAAGGAGATGTGGTTGCTGCATGAAGTAAATGGTGGTCACACCAGATACTGAATGGTTTTCTTGTCCACGGCCCAAATGTTTTTTTTTTTTTGGGGGGGGTCCATAGATTAGGGCCTAATTTATTTATTTAAATCGACTGATTTCCTTATGAACTGTAATTCATTAAAGTCTTTGAAATTCTTGCGTTATATTTTTGTTCAGTATAAATGTATATATTGAGGATTGGCCAGTAAATGATGATTTTGAATATGAACACAATTAAGGCCTAATATATCGATCGCTTGGGACTGACTATGTTCTATCTGCATTTTGGTCAGAATTTCATTATCGACAGTCTTGTTCTGTTAAATTTCTCTACCAATATAGTACTCAAAATACCCCTGTTAATGTTCAAAAGAATACAAGATAAAAATCTGACAATATTCAAACCAACAAAGGTTTCTGAACTTTAAAGCCAATTATCTCAGAATCATCTTTTTGCAGATAGTACCTTAAAATCCAAAGCTCTCGATGGCTAATAAGACATATGTATTAACATATTTAAACACACATTTAAACTATACATTAGTGGTAGTACTTTATTATTGTTTAATATAAAATCTTACCTTAACTAACCGCTCTATATTCTGCCCAGTGGTGGTGGTGGAGGGATGCGTTCAGGCCCTCCAGAAAACTCGCCTTCCAAGATTTCTCCCTGAAAAAGTCCCAGGATCCACTCATACATGGCCCCTGAGACTTGTCCTGTCAAGGTAAGCCCTGCCATTGAACAGGATGAGTCAGTGGGCTTATTCACGACAGTATCAAGGGGGGACATTTTCCTCAGTGAAGCATCTAATATGGTTAATTTGTACTTTTAATTGATGTAGCACGTGAAGGAATTTTAATACAATTTATTACTTGACATTATGCGCAATGTCTCGGTTTTAATTCCATCAAGTTGAGTTTTAACTTCTATTTAAGGGATTCTTGTTAAAACCGATATAGATCTCAATGGGAATGAAGAATAAATGAAATAATTTGATATTAATTTAAGGAAACCCAATTTTAAAGGATGAATTAAATGAATGTAATCTAATTGACTCCAAGGCCCCTGGTGTCTCGTAACCGTGCCTCACCTGACAGACTGCCCTCTGTTAAAGGGCTTAAGTGAAGAATGTGATCTATATGCTTAGTATACAGCCATCTCCTCCCTCAGGACACTCTGCTAAAGCTGGACTTGGACTGCAACTGAGTGTCCCAAGCCACTTGTGTAAGAGAGACCGGTGTCCAGCAGTGCTCCCGCTTGACTGTGGCTTTCCACTTCAGTTTCAATGAAGGCTAGAAAATGACTTGTACAATTGACTTGAACAATATTTTCTGTGAATTTTTTTCCAAGCTATTGATTTTCCTGACTTGACTGTAATTTAATTAGAATTGTCCCTAGCCTTGGCGGTCCTCATGCATATCAGTTATTTAGCTACAGATTGACACCTCTGCCTATCTGGGGTACTGTATCCCTTATGCATACAGTTTCATTGTGACATCTCAATGTCCCTTTGCACTCAGTTGACTAATCTGTCCAAAGAAAGTTTTGTAATTCATATTTGGACTAATATGTAGATACATTGTGTGTGTATCTATCACTCCACATTTGATAGTGTATGCAAAACAATGTACCAGCCTTACAACTGAACCAGCCATACACAGAGACATGGGTTGTACATTCTGCTCCTAGTCACATGCATCTCTGCTGTTATCTGGTGTTTGGGGATCAACTGAAGTTGAGGTGTGTTTTAATATAAAATGACAACAAGGGGGTAGAAGGTGGCTCTGACATTGAAGTAGAGTATTCACGTAACTCTGTAATCAAGTCATTTTTTGTACTGGTCTGCGTTGTTTAGATCAGTTGCTATGCCTTCTTTGAAAAACAATTGTTTGCCTTTTGATTATTGTAAATTATTTGTTGTCCTGTGTTTAATCTTAGGCATTCTTCTTTGTTTTTTCTTTAGATTCTTAACTACTGAGTGAGCTTTATTTATGTTTTGAATGGAGGTTCTATTTATTTTTGGAAGGACTGCCGTTATTGAAACCTGACCGTTTTTGTGGTTACTTTTGAATAGTCTTTCAGTTCATCTTTACTTGTTGACAGTTGAGTTTATTTAATTGAAATGAAATAAAATAGCTTTCTCCATATTCCATGAGGTGATTTCATTAACTAATATGCTATCTTTCATAGTTGGCAAATAATATATCTTATCACCTTAATTGATAAAAGGCTTGATCCTGCAATTGCAATAATGACGATACATTTTGAATGTAAAATTGCTTTGTACAGTGAGTAATGTGGTTGCCTTTAAACCAGACATGACAAGAATTATGAGCAGAGAGGAGAGCTGCGCCTTAATTCCCTTACTTCCTTATTAGTTCAGATCAAGGAAATGAACAAGGTAATAAAGCAGCTTTGGATTACTATTGTGATAGATGTCGTTGGAAACAAGATACAGAAGCATTGTAAAGCTATCACTTAGAGTAATACTTTTTATTATCACAGGGCAGTTGAACATCAACCTGTCAAACATTACCATAGTTAAGCCCATTTGTGCATGGCTGTCTTCTAAATGTATAGCCTTAGGTGACTGTTGGACTTTTGACCTCAAGTCTTCTGAGGCGAAAGGGTATCCAGGTTAAGTAGTTTTCTGAGGATGCACAATCAGGTCCAGTAGAGTGGATTACGGTGGCGGGGATTACTGAATGATTGAATGAATTATTGACCTCATTGTTCTTAATTGATTTACCTGTATAAATAAAGGTGAAATAATAAACAAGTAACAAATTGGCACCAATGACTGCTATGCTATCTATGGCTGCATCCCTCATCTTGCCACAAACGGAAACTGTCAACTACAATGTTCCCAGTAATAATTAAATTAGAGCACATTATTTTACGATTTCCATAATTCAAATCTGAATAAAGAAAATTTATCGGCCATTGTTTGAGGAAGATTGGTTAACTGGTTCAGGATGTGAAACGTAATCGTTGAGAGAACAATACAGTGAGTGTAAGAGAAATGACTTGTGGCCCCGTTCAGACACAACCCTTAGCCCCTACACTAGGCTCTGGGATCTGACTGGCCCTGTTCAGATACAACTCCTAGTTCCTACACTAAGAACTTGTGTAGATCTGAAAGGAATGGATATGTTTCAGCAGGAAGGCACATTCCTCCTTAGCCTAATCAGAGGGCAAAGTGGATCTGGCATCTACCATGTTCTGTACATGTGTATTTTATGACCTGTAATGAGTTTCTAATGACAATTTCTGTGGAAACAGACAAACGTATCTTCTCACTACCAAATTGCTTAACCCTATCCACTTTTGGATCAACATGAAGTGTCTAGGAAGTAGAGACGACATGGGTTGGTTCTGGATGGAAACCACGTTTCTTTAGAAAGAGCAGTTGACAAAGTGTTAGTGACAGCCTTGTGCAAGTGTTGAAGCCAGCGTCCTCTTCCAAGTTGAAAATCTCCACATGAACGTGTGCACTAATCTCCCCCTGTCCCTCCTATTTATAACTGCTTTAAGAAAGAGGAAGGGCAGCAATGAGATTAGATCAGAGCCTCATGGATCTTCTGCTCAAATGACTTTTACTCTTCTTCCCCACATAACGGTCCTCATCAGGAGAAGAAAAGGAGGCTTTGTTCTTCCCCTTGTTGCCCTTTGGACTTACAGGACCACAAATGAGAAGTACTGCACAAAGTAATGCCACTGAATGGGATAACTGGGCCTAGATGATTTTTATAAGACGCTTCAGGTGGCTCGGCAAGGTGCACTGAGTCGATGGAGCTTTTTTTCCGGCAGTGTTTCCTCCCTTGTTCTTCTGTTAACGTCTGATGAAGACTGCACCCTGGTTGATACGACTCGCACTTCTGAGTGTTGGAACTGCGTAATTTGCCTTTGTGTTATCTAATATTCTTGTGCTCTATTGTTATCCCATCTGGGACTGGTTGGTTTCTATGCACAATTAACAGCCAGCACTCACAGAAAACCTAACAAAAGTGTCTTGAAAGTGCATCATGGATGCTAATAGTGCTCAGCTAAAGACTAAGCTGAAAGAGCGACGCTCTACCATCAATGTGCTGGGAGCCAGTTTCTCACAGTCCATTGAGGAAGAAAAGGCCTTCTATTTCTCCCAGGGCAGTTCTGTTAAGCCATGGAACTCTTTGGAACACCTGGACAGCCCTGCTCCTGAGGGCCAGATCCCAAGACACCAAAAAGAGACATTGAGACCACAACATAACATTAACATCAACGTAGGGGGAAAAGTCTTTCACATTCCCAAGAAGATGGCCGTCAGATTCCCTCGCACACGGATAGGCTCCTTGGCCCTGTGCACAGACCGCGTCAAACAGCTCACTCTGTGCGATGACTACTCGGTGCTCAGCAACGAGTTCTTCTTCGATCGCGACCCAACTTTCTTTTACTACATCTTTCATTTCTACAGCAGTGGCGTTCTGTGGGTGATGCAGGAACTGTGCCCTATCAACTTCGAGGAGGAGATGCAGTACTGGGGCCTGAGCTGGAATGACACCCAGCGCTGTTGCCGTATCCTGTTTGAGGAGAAGGTGGATGAACTCCGGGACAATCTGAAGGTGGAAAAGGAACTCTTAGCGGAGATCGAGATAAAGCATGATGAGGAAGGCTACAAGACCATGTTCCTGGGTGGAATTCGCAAAGACCTCTGGGACCTGATGGAAAATCCTTACTCCTCGCTGTCGGCCAAATCCTTTGCAGTTTTCTCTAGCCTCCTGGTGCTCATCTCCATCGTGGCTATGACCCTCAACACTGTGAAGGAACTGAGGACCCACACCCTCTCTGGCAAGACCTACCTGGAATGGGTAGAGATCTTCTCTATTCTCTTCTTCACAATCGAGTACTTCATGCGCCTTGTTACGACTTGTGACATAAAGCACTTCGTCAAAAGCTCCCTGAACTTGGTGGACCTGGTGGCCGTCATGCCCTACTTTATCCAGCTGATATTTGAAGCGTTTGCCAACGTGGAGGACCTCAGTGCCCAGGAAGATCTCAAAACCCTGGCTCGTGTCAGCAAGGTCAGCAAAGTGCTCAAAGTTGTCAAGCTTATGCGCATCTTTCGCATCCTGAAGCTGGCCCGTCACTCCACCGGCATGAGGGCGTTTGGGTTCACCCTGCGCCAGTGCTACCAGCAGGTGTGTTGCCTTTTCCTCTTCATCGCCATGGGCATTTTCATGTTCTCTGCCCTCCTGCATTCGGTAGAACGGGATGTCGAAGGCTCTCCATTCAGGAGTATTCCTGATACCTGGTGGTGGGCGACTGTGAGTACCCAAACTTGTACTCAGACTTGAATGTAAATTATACTATGTATGTAGCTTTTGGTTGACTTACTTGACTTTGTCCTTGATGCTACATCTAACCTTAAAATATGTTATTTGAAAAGTACAACATAAATACCGTTTTTCATATTGTTGAGAAATAACCAACACTCCCTCTGTAGTTACATACTCAGCATAGGGGTGTTATTTCCTCCCCTAATCATATCTTCCCCCTATATAAAACCCATGAGAACTAATTTCAAACCAGCATTTCTCTTGTGTGACAACAGAGAAGCATATCATGTTTGTGTGCGGCCCAATGTACTGTATATCAAGTTTAGATTCAGATTAAATACTTAAAGGATTAGTACTCTCTGATGTAATCCTAGTACATGTGAAATACAAACTGAATTGCAATTATACTGTTCTTGTCACGGCATTTTGGACTTGTGGGGAAAGTTGAAGGGCAGTATTTTGTTGCAGATCCTCATGGATCATTTGATATGTATTACACAATTGTGCAACTTCCCAATTTTTACATTCACTTCCTTAGTCTCTATTGTATTGAATCTGACATTCCATACCATTTCCACCTCCTATATGCTAACAGTAATTTTTCAGGGACAAGTTTCATTTTACCATTACATCTAAGGGACAAAACAAAAGGTTAAAACAAGATATCAAATAACACAACCAAGGTAAATGACAATAATGTTAATACTTCAATCTTGAGACTTCCTTCCAAACTATCTTCACTACATACTACTATTATAACCATAGTGTCATTATTAACATAAAACATGTTGACAATGACAGAGGAAGGCAAGCTCTGAGAGTGTGTCCCTCTAACCCCGCATTACAGGTGAGCATCTCCCAAGTGGGTTATGGGGACGTGGTGCCCGTATCCCTTCCTGGCCGCGTGGTGGCATTCTCCTGCATCTTCTTCGGCATCATTCTCAATGGCATGCCCATCTCTCTCCTCTTCAACAAGTTCTCAGACTACTATGCCAAGCTCAAGTACCAAGAGTCCACCTCAACCGGTGTGAAACGCCGCTTGATGCTCAAGGCCCGTCTCCGTCGCAAACTGGACGTGTGCTTCAATCCCTCTATGGGCGACCTGGAGGAAGGCAGGAGCCACTGAGCTCTAGACAGGATGTACTTTTTTTACATTGCAGGGGGTATTTCAAGACTTCTCTACCAAATCACCAGTGGGGAGGTGGGGTAGGGTCTGGACTAATTGGAGTGAAATGGAGCTAATGATAAGGACTGGGGACACACAAAGCAGACTCATAGAGAGGATGTACAAGGGAGGATGTGGGTGTCACCTTATGTTGGGAACTGATACTGCGATCTTGAGAAAATTCCTGATACTGTAGAGCAGTTCCTGTAAAGTCAATGATATGTGGTGTATTGTGCATAGTGTGTTTGTTTAGCAGACCAGAGTGTTGTAAGTTACAGTACATTGTAAATGCAGTATACCATGTTGCAATCTTTGCTCTATTTACTTGCACAAATTAAAGCTGATTCTTGTCATAGTCTATCATGTCATGACTCTTATCATTGCTTATCATAAGTGTGTGTAATCTTTACGAATGTATATATTTAAAAAAAACTTTTCTATTAAAACACTTCATTGCACACAGTCAAATCACAAGTTAATTTGTGTGGTGTCAAATGTAACACTATGGTCCCACCCTCATTTTGTGTTAAAACTACTCTGGTCATGGTGTTATTTTTGGAGTTAAAACGACACAATTGTGTAAATATCCAACTCTCAGAGTTGATTCAATTTAACTCCAATGGCCATTTTCCTCTTCAGTAGAATTTATTTGTATTTTTATCATATCCCTATTTTACACTTTTCTGTGTTTGGAATTAACAATCAACTACAGCAGAGTACATTTCTCTTTCAGTTTACTTCCTTTGAGTTATAAGGGTTTGAAGCCTTATTTGAATATTTCTTAGTGTCAAATTATATGCTGGTTTGTAATGTGATATCCAATCTCTGTTGGAAGCCCACTTACAGGAAGATGTCCTGCACTTTTAAATCACTCAACTTGCATTTAGAATGCCTGAAGGAGTAGAGAAGAAAATGCAGAATATAAAGACTAGCGATGGGTTCTTTTGCGAACGAACGGCTCTTTTTTTTAAAAACGGCTCTTTTTGTTCGAACTCAACGTTTTTAACACCTGTAACTGGTATTTCCTGCAACCTAGAGCAAAAATGGCCCTATGTGATAACAAATAGTTATTTTAAGAACGTTGCGCTGAGGTGGTGGGGCTCAGTTATCAAGTTAGCTAAGCAGTTGTGTTGTCAAATATGATCATTATTGGCCTCATTCCACTTTTTAGTACAACCATTCATGACAAATTGTTCACCTATATTTGAACATGGTCTACAATTAGTGTCATCTTCAATTAAAATATTAACTTCCCCCGGTAAACCTATAATGCCTTAGGCTCTTTTCCCTCTCAGTCTCGACTTTAACCCCAGACCCATTCTCTATAACATTAGCTGCGGGCTCATTCTCCGGTGGTGCTGACAAAGGTCCAGCAGCAGCAGCTGATAATTGTAGTTAGCTGCGTTTTACACTTAGCTAGCTAACCAACTAGGCAGTTATCAGACACTCACTCGGTCAGAGAAGTATGGCTAAGTTACAAAGTAGACATTGCGTTAGCCAACGTCGGCTGACTCCATCTACTCCTGTCTATAGGTCTTCTTCTAGGTTCAAAACAATATGGCTATAGTCCGGTACTTCATTGTCAGAAGAAACCCACTCACACACTGCAATCTAGTGCAGTCAAAAAGTATTAATTAAGCTCATTGTTCCAAAAGTATTCACCTGAATCTTCGTCAAGCATGGACAACGTTCTAGTTCATATCTTTATGGTGCACGTGCAGCCCAGAAGTATATAATCGATTTATATCCCCAATTCACAATGTCAGATTGAAAAAATAAGTGACATAACAGATTCATACATATATATGCACTACTCATTGTTTTTTAGGGGGGGTTATAGTGAAACATGTACTTTAAGTCTGTTCTCAGGTGGTGAGTCAGGTAGTCCTGGGGGGCAGGGGGCAGATGAAGGGTGAGACTGTTGCAGCTATTGGTAGATGGCCTTCACTTTGTTTTGAAAGGAGGCCAGAAAACTGTCAGAGGTCGGTGTTGACTGTGAGAGAGGGTTTGTCCAGTGGGCGGAGAAGTTTGTTGTTGGTTGAGAAAAGCAGTATTGGGTTTCCTTGTTTATTCCTTATGATGTTGGAGAAATAGGCAGATTTTATTGTGGCAAGTGAGTCCTTGTGTACGTGTTTTTTTTTTGTAGGCCTCCTTCTGGACGATGAGCCCTGTCTGTTTGTATCGCTGTTCTAGTTGTCATCCTTTGGCTGTCATGGCAGGAGTGTACCCTGGCATTGGGATGTTGGAGACCACCCTTATTTTAAGGGGGGCCAGAACATCCAGGTGGGAGGAGAGCTTGCTCACTGTTGTAATGAGCCAGCAGGTCAGTCACTGCAGATATATTAGGGTCAGTGGTGTCATGTGATTGCAGTAGATCCATTAGGTCAGCAGTGTGGATCCTTTTAGCTATTTCTGTAGGAAATTGTGCACTTGTTGGTAGGCTTGGGCATGGGGGCGGACACACTGAACAGTATGGCTTTGTGGTCAGAGATGGGTATTTCCAGACCTGAGAGGTTGGAGGGAGCCATGGCAGTTGTGCACACAAGGGAAAGTACATTGGTGGGGTAGTTGACATGCTGTGTGAAGTTGAAGCAATTCAACAGGGCCATAAAGTTTCTGTCAAAAGCACATCCATCAGTCCCCTAGCAATTGTGTTAAAGTCCCCTAGCAATTGTGTTGCAGGACACAAGGAGCAGACCGATGTTAGGCACTCAGCTAACTCAGAGAGGAAGACTAGAGGTTTTAGGTGGACGGTAAATTGGTACTATAAACATTTATTGAGGGCCAGATAATGTACAGGCTATGCATTGAAATGTTACCTGCAATACAGGTGTGACTTGGATCTTCAAGTCAGACTGATGAAGGACAGCAAGCTCACCTACGACCCACAGCATGAGGTTTGTCAAGGTAAACACGATAGCTAAGCAGGTAATAGCAATTGGGTGGTTGCATGTCTATTAGGCACAGAACATCAATACATTTGTCCACAATGTCACTGATGAGTAGGGCTTAGTTGTTCAGGGATCGAGTATTAAAAACAACAAAATTGCCAGGTGACTGGCAAATGAAGTGGGGACTGGCGAGTGGAGTGGGTCAACACCACAACATTCAGCTGCGGTAGGGGAAGACAGGGAGACACAGTTCTGTGTGGACTCTTTTGACGTATGAATGGATTTAGTACCATCTTGCAGTCTTCTGTTGGATTCCAAGTTGAGGACCCGTTTTGAGTTCCTTACTAAGGGTTTGCTTAATCCTCTTGTAACCACGACGGAATCCTGAGTAAAAGATGTGTGTCCCCCATTCCTGTACTTTGTAGTCCTCCAGGAGATAATAGGTTAATCACTTCAATGCAGATGTCCAAAGCAGGTATTCAATGCAGGAATTCAAATGAAAAATGAAAATCAGCTGGCTCTAGATTTTGTTGATGGCAAAAAGTCAAATTTCTCATCCACTTTCAATATTGAAGGTAAAAAAATGACTAGATTAAAACGATCAGTAATTGATGAGCTAATCTAAAACAAAAGGTTATTTAAGAAAAATGCACCTTTACTCAACTATAAATTGCTAATACAATTAACTCTGTGTGCTTCATTCTGTAGCTAGAATACTCCTGATATCTCCAGGCAGTGGGAACACTGAGGGCCTTCAGAGAAGGCCTAATGATTTATAAAACATTTACCAGTCAAGTTTGGACACATACTCATTCCAGGGTTTTATTTGTATTTTCTTTATTGTACAATAATAGTGAAGACTTCAAAACTATGAAATAACATATGGAATTATGTAGTAACCAAAAAAGTGTAAAACAAATCTAAATATATTTGAGATTCTTCAACGTAGCCACCCTTGTGAAAGATTCTCTCAACCAGCTTCATGAGGTAGTCACCTGGAATGCATTTCAATTAAAAGGTGTCCCTTGTTAAAAGTTAATTTGTGGAATTTCTTTCCTTCTTAATGTGTTGGAGGATTGTGTTGCGACAAGGTAGGGTTGGTATACAGAATAGAAGTCCATATTATGGCAAAAAAAACTCAAATAAGCAAAGAGAAACAACAGTCCATCATTACTTTAAGACATGAAGGTCAGTCTATCTGGAACATTTCAAGATCTTTTAAAGTATCTTCAGTCACAGTGCAGTCACAAAAACCAGCAAGAGCTATGATGAAACTGGCTCTCATGAGGACCGCCACAGGAAAGGAAGACCGAGTTACCTGCTGCGGAGGATAAGATCATTAGAGTTACCAGCTTCAGAAATAGCTAAATAAATGCTTCAGAGTTCAAGTAAGACACATCTCAACATCAACTGTTCAGAGGAGACTGCATGAATCAGACCTTCATGGTCGAATTTTTGCAAAGAAACCCCTACTAAAGGACACCAATAAGAGGTGTGATGGTTTGGGGGTGCTATGCTGGTGACGATGTCAGTAGAGGAAGAGCGGAGAGAGTCTCCAATTCGATTGGAAGGGAATAAGAAAACAATCAAACTTTTAATCAGTGTGGCTGCGGTTCGGCACGGCTGTACTGTGACTGGGTCAGAGATGGTGATAGAGAAGAAAGTGAAGCATATCTGGAGCATAGCGGTACAAGCGGGAGAGATCTATGGAGGCGGAGATGAAGAAAAGGAAGTTTGAGGAGAGCAACATAGTTTCCAACACCAGATGGCTAATGTACTATATAAGTACACATAAGTACACATGGGCTCCTGAGTGGTACAGTGCAAGTGAATCCAGGCTGTATCACATCCGGCCGTGATTGGGAGTGTCATAGGGCTGCACACAATTGGCCCAGCGTCGTCCAGGTTTGGTCGGGGTAGGCTGTCATTGTAATTAAGAATTTGTTCTTAAATGACTTGCCTAGTTACCAAAGGTAAAATAAAAAACTGGACGCAATGACGTCACAACTTTAAACAAAAAAAATAGAATGTTGAAATAAAATAAAATAAAGTGGTTGAAGTGTTTATATGACCCATTTAGTCAAAATCAAATAAAATTGTATTAGTCATGGGGACGACATCATCGATGCACTTATTGATGAAGCCAATGACTGATGTGATGTACTCCTCAATGTCATCGGAGGAATCCCGGAACGTATTCCAGTCTGTGCTGGAAAAACAGTCCTGTAGCTTAGCATCTGTTTCATCTGACCACTTTTTTTTATTGATCGAGTCAATGGTACTTCCTGCTTTAATTTGGCTTGTATGCCGGAATCAGGAGGATAGAATTATTGTCAGATTTGCCAAATGGAGGGTGTGGTAGAGCTTTGTACATGTTTCTGTGTGTAGACTAAAGGTGGTCCAGACTTTTTTCCCCTCTGGTTGCACATTTAACATTCTGATAGAAATTTGGTAAGACTGATTTAAGTTTCCCTGCATTAATGTTCCCGGCCACTAGGAGTGCCGCCTCTGGGTGAGCGTTTTCCTGTTTGCTTATGTGGAATACATTGATTGCGGTCTGAGTGCCAGCATCAGTCTGTGGTGGTATGTAAACAACTATGAAAAATATAGATGAAAATTCTCTATGTAGATAGTGTGGTCTACAGCTTATCATGAGATACTCTACCTCAGGCGAGCAAAACCTCAAGACTTCCTTAGATATCGTGCACAATACATGGGCCGCAGCCCCTTTTCTTACCAGACACCGCTGTTCTATCTTGCCGATACAGCGTATAACCAGCCAGCTATATATGTTGATAATGTTGTCGTCGTTCAGCCAAGACTCCGTGAAACATAAGATGTTACAGTTTGGAATGTTCCGTTGGTAGTTTACGCTTCCACGTAGGTCATCAATTGTATTTTCCAAAGATTGCACGTTTGCTAGCAGAATGGAAAGTAGTGGGGGTTTATTCGATTGCCTATGAGTTCTCAGAAGGCAGCCCGCCCTCCGGACCCTTTTACCCCACCTTCTCTTCACGCAAATGACGGGGTTCTGGGCCTTTTCCCGGGAAAGCAGTATATCATTCACATCGGGCTCGTCAGACTAGTTAAAGGAAAAAAAGGATTCTGCCAGTTTGTGGTGAGTAATCGCAGTCCTGATGTCCAGAAGTTATTTTTGGTCATAAGAGACGGTAGCAGCAACATTATGTACAAAATAAGTTTAAAAATAAGTTAAAAACAACGCAAAGAAACAAACAAAAAAACACAATTGGATAGGAACGTCAGCCTTCTTCTCCGGTGCCATCTGTATTCACAAATTGCACATTAATAAATTGACAACAGCCTGTATACCATGCCCACCTATCTGTTTCATGTCTCAGGTAGCCCGCAAAAGCCTGTGGATAGAATGCAATAACTGAATAATATTTGTCATAATCCTAACATGCTGACCAGACCGGACACATTGCGTGCGCAGGCGTCGCAAAATACATTTTGAAATCCATGTTATTCAATTATTGCACCCACACTGCTCGCTCGCTCGCGCGCGCCAACGAGCGTCTGCGATGCCAAGGGCTAAAATAGAAGTCCTTTCTATTTCTGATTCAGATCGCGCTGAAAGTCCTGTCTCTCCCATCTCCTCACTGTGTTATAGAAGCAGGTACTCACGTGCCATCTCCTCATTGGTTAAACCCACGTGGGTGATTGAAAGACAGACTGTTTTGCCGGTGGTCGTGGTAATACTATGAAAGTTTAGATGCCGATCACCATATAAGTTCAAAGATGAAAAAGCCTGGAAGGAGGAGAGATGATTAGAAACGATTCGGTTGGCTGTTTTATGTGTGGATTAATTGTCGAAGTAGAGGACCTTGTGCATTTCATGTAAAATAACAACTCAATGTTTATATCCCTGGACAAATTAGCTAGCAACAGCAAGCTAGCGAAATAGGACAAATTGGCTAGCAAGTGCAAGCTTACTAGTTAAATTGCCATTCATGTTTAACACTTTTCAACTTGTCCCCAAATTAATGTAATTGGTTCAGAGTTTGTTTTGATATTTTAATCTGCGTGTCGTGATTGCATTTGGTGTAGGGGGACAAAATACATTTATGCAGGACAGTGCACACGCACATCCGGTTTGGGTTCCATGTAATTCTCATGTGCCTAGGCCTACTTATCGCCAGAGTCTGTGCCATGGTGAAGCTTGAACTCATGTACTAAATCTGAAACAATATGATGGTGACATTTAAAATTGCTGTCATTCTTGAAAGTCAGGACAATCCTTGTCCTGCAAAGAAACATACTTTTTTATAGTTGAATAAATTGATTTTGCAAGCAGTAGCATTTTCGTGATGCCATCACTTGCCCCGCATCTTCTAAATTATACATTTTGAAAAACACTGTTTTCGTCATCAATTTTCACAATAAAGGAAGTTCGACAAAAGAAAATCCATCCCTGCCGAACTGATAAAATGTTAGTTGATCTTTAGAAAATGTATCTTACATCTGCCATTTTCAATAAGTCGCAATTATTTTTTTTGCCACATTGCTTATTTGTCAATGGAAACCTGCCTACTGTTTTTGCTAGCACTTGCCCCCAAAAAGTGTACCATCTGTGTTAACTTGGTTGAGTTTACAGATATACTGTAGGCCAACATCACTGACTGGGTAACTACCAATACTGGTGGTATCCCAGATTATAATTAATGTGTACGTTACCTATTAGCTAAAATGGGGAGAAGTCAGTCCATAAAAAAACGCTGCTCTGCCTTCTTAACAACACAATCAACAAGACAGGTCCTACAGGCCCTTGTTTTGTCGTACCTAGACCAGTGGACATGGCTAAACACGTATTATATTCAATAAATTAATATGCATTCTCATAAACTCTAAATTATCGACAGTTTAACAAACAATGTAGTAAAACAAGCTTATATTTTGTGTTCTGATGGGGTACAACAGTTTAACTAAGCTCACGGGATATTTAATAAATTATATAATTCAAAATAATTGGTAACGTAAACTCACCCCATTCCTTACAAATGTGCGCAACCGCAACATTCAAACGAGGCTACAAAGAAAACTAATGGGACTGTAGCGACTGTGTTGACGTCAAAATGAACTAGGTTTCTATTCAACCGTTGATCGACATGGTAATGGCTCTATAGTATTGGAGAAAAGTTTTAAAAAACTGACCCTCCGTTACATCTTGACGTGTTATGTCGTAATGTACAGCACGCATAAAGCAACTATTTCTGTCTATTTCTGTCACCAGGTGTAGCAATCCTTTAAAAAAAACAAGAAATGGACAGTGACGGGGGTAAGGGGGGATACCTAGTCATTTTTTTTCATCATCATTGCATGCCATCATCATTCTCAAAGCCGCTGTTTACTTCTAAGATCACTTTAGCACCGCCCTAAAAACCTGATTCGAATTCGACACAAACCTTCAAATAGGTATGTAATGACATTATATAAACTCTTTATAGTGTTTAATTTACATTTTAGAGGCGATAAGGTGATAAGTTGGACAGATCGAGTGGAAAAACACAATTTTGCCACACAACATCTCTCTTCTCACTATCACGCATTAGTTTCGCTTCCCTTTAATATTCATATGTGTAAACATACTGAATTGTAATTGGATGCATTTTACCGCCACATCATCCTGTGCTATGATTGGTGAAGACCACTCAAATGATTAGGTCATGGTCAGTTTGACCCTGGTTGGCGATACGTGAACATGCCAGTTATAGCTAGCTAATAAAGAGCTACGTTAAGAAATATACTGTAGTACTGCATTTTATTATTTTTGTACAAATTGTACAAAACAAGACATGGTGTCTGTAACAGTTGTTTTCCTCCCCTTTGACGAGGAGGAGTAGTAGGAAGGTTCGGAGGACCAATGGGCAGCGTGGTAAGTGTTCATGATATTTATTATAACTAAGAACACTAAAGAACAAAACAATAAAGCGACAACGAACGAAACGAAACAGTCCTGTACGGTGAATACACAAAACACAGAACAGAAAATAATCACCCACAACTCAAAGGAGAAACCAGGCTACCTAAGTATGGTTCTCAATCAGGGACAACGATTGACAGCTGCCTCTGATTGAGAACCATAACAGGCCAAACACAGAAATCCTAAATCATAGAAAAAAGAACAGACTGCCCACCCCAACTCACGCCCTGACCATACTAAAACAAAGACAAAGGAACTAAGGTCAGAACGTGACAGTACCCCCCCCCCCCCAAAGGTGCGGACTCCGGCCACAAAACCTGAACCTATAAGGGAGGGTCTGGGTGGTCGTCTTTCCCCGGTGGCGGCTCTGGCGCGTGACGTGGACCCCACTCCACCGTAGTCTTTGTCCACCTCTTAACCCGTCTCTGTGGCCTCTTTAGAGCTGCGACCCTCGCCGCCGACCTCGGACTAGGGACCCTAGCAACGGGTCCCGAATGGACGGGAGATTCCGGCAGCACCGGACAGGCGGGAGACTCCGGCAGCTCCGGAGTGAAGGGCGATTCCGGCAGCGCCGGAGTGACGCTTGATTCCGGCAGCTCCTGACTGACCGGCGGCTCTGGCAGCTCCTGACAGACGGGCGGCTCTGGCAGCTCAGGACAGACGGGCGGCTCTGGCAGCTCAGGACAGACGGGCGACTCTGGCAGCTCAGGACAGACGGGCGACTCTGGCAGCTCAGGACAGACGGGCGACTCTGGCAGCTCAGGACAGACGGGCGACACTGGCAGCTCAGGACAGACGGGCGACTCTGGCAGCACAGGACAGACTGGCGACTCATGCAGTTCAGGACAGACGGGCGACTCTGGCAGCTCAGGACAGACGGGCGATTCTGGCAGCTCTGGGCAGACGGGAGCACCTGTAGTGAGGAGACGGAGAGCCAGCCTGGTGCGGGGGGCTGCCACCAGAGGCCTGGTGCGTGGAAGAGGCACCGGATAGACCAGACCGTGGAGGCGCACTGGAGGTCTCGAGCACTGAGCCTGCACAACCCTACCTGGCTGGATACTCCCCGATGCCAGGCAAGTGTGGCGAGATGGAATGGACCGCACTGGGTTGTGCTGGCGAACCGGGGACACCATGCGTAGGGCTGGTGCCATGTACCCCGGCCCGAGGAGACGCACTGGATACCAAATGCGCTGAGCCGGCTTCATGGCACCTGGCTCGATGCCCACTCTAGCCCGGCCGATACGAGGCGCTGCGATGTAACGCACCGGGCTATGCCTGCGCACTGGGGACACAATTGTGGACGACATCCTTGTCTATGGTTGAACCAAAGAGGAGCACGACCAAAACCTCAGTGCGATGCTGCAAAGGTCCCGCGAGAGAGGAGTCCGGCTCATCCCCGAGAAGAGCACAGTCAGTGCTACAGAGGTCAGCTACTTCGGACATCTTCTCACAGCGACTGGAATCAAGCCAGATCCACAGAAGATCTTAGCCATACAAGAAATGGAGCCACCAAAGAACCATGCAAAGCTGGAAACAGTGCTTGGCATAATCAACTACATTAGCCAAGTTTGCACCCAGCCTCTCCAATGCTAATGCACCCCTGCGCCAACTGCTAAAGCAGTCGAGCGAGTTTCTCTGGGACAAGCAACACGACATTGCTTTCCAGAATGTGAAAGACTTGATCACGAGAGAACCAGGACCAATCCTTGCCTACTTACGATCCCAACAAAGAGCTCAGACTACAAGTGGACACGTCGAAGTATGGACTAGGTGCAGTGCTACTGCAAGAAGGAAAGCCCATCGGCTACGCATCCAAATCTCTCACAGACTGTGAAATCAACTACACTCAAATCGAAAAGGAGCTCTACGCCATTCTGTTCGGATGTAAACGTTTCCATCAGTACATATATGGATGACAAGTCATTGTGGAATCCAACCACAAGCCCCTTGAGTCAATTATGAGGAAACCACTAGCCGCAGCCCTGCCAAGGCTACAGAGAATGATCCTTCAACTACAGAAATACAACTTCACAATCACTCACCGTCCAGGCAAAGACATCTCTGTCGCAGACACACTCTCCAGGAAGTTTCTTACCTATAAGGACAGCAGACTAAGTGAAGGCATGGACATGCAAGTGCACACTGTGTATAGCAACTTACCAGTTATTGACACAAAACTGAAGGAGATCCAAGCAGAAACAGAAAAGGACTCGCAACTCGCACAGCTGAGGAAAGTCATACAGGATGAATGGCCTGAGGAGAGGAGAAAATGCCCTCAGAGCGTCTCAGAATTCTGGAACCATCGTGATGAACTATCACAGATCAACGGAATAATTTTCAAAGGAGAAGAAATAATTTTTCCTACCAGTCTCAGAGAAGAGATTTTGACAAAAGATCCATGCTAGACACATGGTCATGGTCAGTTTGATCCTGGTTGGCGATACGTGAACATGCCAGTTATAGCTAGCTAATAAAGAGCTACGTTAAGAAATATCCTATAGTACTGCATTTTATTATTTTGTGCAAAGTGTGCAAAACAAGACATTCCCCACCCGACCAGCAGAAACGGGCAGCGTTTAGGTCATGTAATTGATTCTGTTGGAAAGGGGAGAAATTGTCCTTTACAATGGTATTGACATTACAGTTGATCTGGAAGTATAACGTTTTTGTATAAAATAAGGGCAATTTTACGGACCAAGGCGATGTACGAGTTTACGTGAGTTTATGTTACACAGTATATCATTAATTGATGTATAGCATTATTGAGTTTATCACAAATTGATGTAGCAATCGCAGATTGCCACCTTTAATTAATACACGACATTTCTCATAGTCTAAGGTTGGGACTTTGGTTGACGAAGGCACTCAAAGCAGCAACATAAAATCTAACTGGCAGATAGAGGCCAATGTTCAGGAGCAAGTGCACTTACAACACCTAGCGCTCACGAGCAAGTGCATTTTTAAACTGATTTCCTGAGCAAAGGCAACACATGTTCCAGCCGTTCTGACAATAGGACGCAGGCAGAAAAGGTAATAGACAACGACTTTAATGTGCTCTGGAAATATGAAGATTCTCATTTTCTATGACTATGAATGGGTTTTATACTGTAAGTTTATCATACTAGAAATACAGATTCCATATTTGTTCGTTTGTAGGCATATTTTATATTAATCTAATAGCCTAATAATCTCGAAAAAGTCATTATTTGTGCCAGTTCAAAATTATACATGCGAACAAACAAATAAACTGCTTTTGGACGGTCCAATACAATTATAATAAAGTCATGCAGATCCTTAGGCTACCCAGAGAAAACTTGATGAATTAACAGCGCAATAGCTACTCGTGTATGAGACGTTTGTTTTATTACTGTGGCAAAGGCAAATGTGGTTATTATAAGAAAGTGTTAACCTATAAATTCACTGTTTGCTAAAATCTATTATAACAGCGAATTACCAGTCTGTGGTGGTCTTAAAACGGGCGTATTTTCAGATTGTGCATGACTGACTGGGACACTCCTATCCTGTTATTGCAATGAAGGAAAAACATTCACCAACACAGGAACTCTGACTCGCTCAAATGGATCAGTAGCTTATTATGTATTTGTAATAATTGTAGTTCTACAAGTACTTGAGCAGTGGGTGTGTAGACCTATTTTGTCTGTCAACATCTAGTCTTGGAAATCCCAGACCTATTTCAACAGCACTAAGTATGCATGTATGCAGCACTTTGTATGTCGAAACATTACCATTAAGCGTAATGACTTTTATACGTATTTTCCGGACGTTGACATCAAGTGTGTCTCAGGTGCTGAATGAAAGGTTAGAAGACATATTTTCTGGAAGTCGTAAATATGTCTTATATGGACATACAAAATGAACTATTTTCTGTACATTGAAAATATTTATTTTCCGGATATTGAAAATACGTATATTTCAGCCATTGATTGTATGGCCAAATTTCAACTGCTATACATTCTCAATGAAGTAAGCATTATATCACAAGCATACTTTGTCACGCCTCTTAATATGAAATAATAGCCAACTGAAGATTGCAACAAAATATTTGTTATTTCTCCTATTACATGCACTTATGCTAGATTTTTGAATTGCTTTGAAACTAGCAGCAATGATGTTCAAAATACTTTTAACGTACAGAATAAACCAGCAGACCACTTCAACTACAATAACTGTCACAGATAATATTTGTTTTTGACTGTGATATGGTGTGGTTTATCTACCTAAGTTGAATGCATTGACTTTAAGTCACTCTGGATAAAAGTGTCTGCCGATGTAAATGTAAAAACAAACACTTGCAAAGCATGCTGGGTATTATTCTAATGAGCTCGGCCTCAAAACAAGTACAAATTTGGTCGGTGCAGACCATATCCAAATCTGTCCGAATCATAGAAGTCTAGGCTGTTTCACAAGTTTGAACATCACGTCACAGTTTAGTACAGTAGAGCACAGTATAACACAGAAGAGTACAGTACAGTATGGTACAGTACAGTTTAATTCATTAGAGTACAGTAAAGTACAGTACAGTAGGGTACAGAATAGTTTAATTTAGAGTATAGTGCAGTACGGTACTGTACAGTAGAGTTTAATTCAGTAGAGGAGTATAGTTTAATTCAGTAGAGTACAGTTCAGTAGAGTACTTTAAAGTTAAGTAGGGTACAATACAGTACACTATACTTTACTGTACTCTAGTGTGCGCTACTGTATTGTACTGTACTTTTCTTTACTCTAATGTGTACTGTAATATACTCTGCTGTGCTGTACTGTACTGTATTTTGCTGTACTGTGCTGTCCAAACTTGCAAAACCTAAATGTCAATGATTGGTTTAGATTTGGTCCGGTTCGGACCAATGTTCGGTTAACATTTTTTTTATCACTGAGCAAATTTCGGGGCTGAGGAGTGCAAACTTGAAAGTTGTGAAAATTCAATGCAACTTCCGGCGTGCATTTACTGTGAACACTGAGGCTGTACCCACTTTAAGTTAGTTTTAACAGTGGTCATGTAGGCTACTGTGGATATTTGATCATAACGTAGGCCTACCATAGTGGCCTATCAACAAAAGCAATGGAGAAAATGCATCCCATAACATTTTAACATGGAAATAGCTGTTCTATCGTTCAGCCTACAGTAGCAGCCAATGTGTGGTGTTCAACGTATTCCATGAGACTTTTTGAAGAAAAACATGCAGGGCTTGACATTAACCTGTTTATCCACTTGTCCTTCAGACAAGGACGTGACTGAAAATATTGTGTTGTTTGATGCAAGAAACCACTTTACAAAATAAAATTCCTCATTAGTTCCATACCATTAATCGTCTGTTGAAAGAAGAGAGTCGTACCGAAATGCAGCGTGTTGGTTACTCATGACTTTAATGAAAGAAAACGCGGTACATGAAATAACTGATACTAAATACAAAAACAACAGAACGGAACGTGAAACTAATTACAGCCTATCTGGTGACTACAATACAGAGACAGGAACAATCACCCACGAAATACAAAGCAAAACTCAGGCTGCCTAAATACGGTTCCCAATCAGAGACAACGAGAATCACCTGACTGATTGAGAATCGCCTCAGGCAGCCAAGCCTGGCCTACACAAACATATAACAAAAACACAAAATACAATGACCAAGGCGTGACAATCAGACAAATTATGCTACCCTCTGCCTATTGGCTACTTAGCTTATTCACGCATGTCTCAATAGACAACACTTCCTCTTTAAGACAAAAAAAAATCTCTTTACCAAAGATGTCTAGAAATGACACATTTTGTGCTCTTGTAAGAAGCAATCACTCCCCCATTGCTGACTACAAATGATCCATACTTGGGCTAATAACTCACTAACTAGCAAAGGTTATGAGGAAATGTACAAATGTGCACACATCGCTACATGTAGCTCTCACTTTGATCTCAAAACAAGCGCATCTACTCACAACCACTCATGCTGTAAAAACAGTCCAGTTCAAAGTGAATGGCACAGATCCATACAGTGCATGCAATATGTATTCAGACCCCTTCCCTTGTTACATTGCAGCCTTATTCTAAAATGGATCAAATAATTTTTTCCCCTCATCAATCTACACACAATACCCCATAATGATAATGCAAAAACACGTTTTTAGAAATGTTTTGTTAATTTATAATAATAAAAAAACATTTTAAAAATACCTTATTTTCATAAGTATTCAGACCCTTTGCTATGAGACTCGAAATTGACCTCAGGTGCATCCTGTTTCCATTGATCATTCTTGAGCTGTTTCTGCAACTTGTTTGGAGTCCACCTGTGGTAAATTAAATTGATTGGACATGATTTGGAAAGGCACACACCTGTCTATATAAGGTCCCACGGTGAACAGTGCATGTCAGAGCAAAAACCAAGCCATGAGGTCGAAGGAATTGTCCGTAGACCCCAAATGTATGCCGGACCGGATGTCTGTGGACGTCTCGGAACGTCTACGATTGGTTCAAATCAATGTCCTTGGGTTATTGATGCGGGAGGCAACCTGTCTGCATTGGTGGAAAAAGTAGTCAATTGTCATAATTGAGCAAAAGTAAATGCTATACATCAAATTCATTATATCAAGCAAATCAGATGGCACAATTAATTTTTTTACATTTCTATTTATTTATAGACAGACAGGGTCAGTATTTGTGTTTAGTAAGTCCTCCAGATCAGAGGCAGTAGGGATGACAACACGTTATATTGATAGGTTTGTGAATTGGACCATAATTATGTCCTGCCTGAGCATTCAAAATGTAACAAGTACTTTTTGGTGTCAGGGAAATGTACGGGTATACATATCCCCATTAGCCGACGCCACTGGGATCCACTGGGATCCGACACATAACGAAAAATACTTTACAATTTACATACACTACCATTCCAGAGTTTGGGATCACTTAGAAATGTCCTTGTTTTTGAAAAAAAAGCACATTTTTTGTCCATTAAAAGAACATCAAATTGATCAGAAATACAGTGTAGACATTGTTAATGTTGTAAATGACTAATGTAGCTGGCAACGGCTCATTCTTTATGGAATATCTACATAGGAGTACAGAGTCCCATTATCAGCAACCGTCACTCCTTTGTTCCAATGCCACATTGTTAGCTAGTCCAAGTTTATCATTTTAAATGGCTAATTGATGATTAGACAACCCTTTTGCAATTATGTTAGCACAGCTGAAATCTGTCAGTCTGATTAAAGAAGCAATAAAACTGGCCTTTAGACTAGTTGAGTATCTGCAGCATCAGCATTTGTGGGTTCGATTACAGGCTCAAAATGGCCAGGAAGAAAATTTCCTTCTGAAACTCGTGAGTCTATTCTTGTTCTGAGAAATGAAGGCTATTCCATGCGAGAAATTGTCAAGACACTGAAGATTACATACAACGATGTGTACTACTCCCTTCACAGAACAGCGCAAACAGGCTCTAACCAGCATAGAAAGAGGAGTGGGAGGCCCCAGTGCACAATTGAGCAAGAGGACAACTACATTATAGTGTCTAGTTTGAGAAACAGACGCCTCACAAGTCCTCAACTGGCAGCTTCATTAAATAGTACCTTCAAAACACCAGTTTCAACATCAACAGTGAAGAGGTGACTACAGGATGCTAGCATGTTGTTAAACAAGTTTTCTGCAGACATATTTTGGGCATGCAACTGCAAAAATGGTTTTGGCTTTAAGTTAACACTGTGTCATCTAAAATAGTTATTTGTACGGGGGACATATCATACAGCAGTGGTTCCCAACTCCGGTGTTCGAGTACACCCAACAGGACCGAAGTTGGGAACATCTGTTTACAGTAAACACACCAGCGTGTCACACACACACATGTAAAGTGTCCTCTGTAATTATTTGTTGTTGTTTTGGCGATGTATCCAGCACTTTGGATTTGAAATGATACGACTGAAGTTAAAATGCAGACTGTCAGCATTAATTTGAGGGTAATTCCATCCATATCGGGTAAACCGTTTGGAACCTACAGCACTTTTTGTACATAGTCACCCCATTTTAGGGGACCAAAAGTATTGGGACAAATTCACTTATTTTAATTTTTTATTTTACCTTTATTTAACTAGGCAAGTCAGTTAAGAACAAATTCTTATTTTCAATGACGGCCTAGGAACAGTGGGTTAACTGCCTGTTCAGGGGAAGAACGACAGATTTGTACCTTGAACTTTGAACTTGCAACCTTCCGGTTACTAGTCCAACGCTCTAACCACTAGGCTACCCTGCCGCCTCCTATTTGTGTATGAAAGTAGTCAAAAGTTTAGTATTTGGTCCCATATTCCTGGCACACAATGATTACATCAAGCTTTTGACTCTACAAACGTGTTGGATGCATATGCACTTTGTTTTGGATAATATTGTTATGTTCCCCAGCAAGAAAACCAAATAACGTCACTCAAACAGAAAGGGGAACTAACAAAGAAAGACTGACAACCAAAATGGAACAGGTGGGGTTTTAGGAGGGGTTCTGAAAGACGCTCATGGGTGTGTCCACTGAAAGTGGACAAGCAACAACAACTGGAACCTAAAATACAGCCATATTTGCCTAAGAAGAAGCAAACAGAATAAAAACCCACACCAATCTTAAAGACAGCAAGCAAACCAAAAAGTGGCACAAAGCAAAAACAGGACAGATCAGATAAAAGATTGTTTGTCTAGAAATCAAAATGGGGAGAGCCAACTAAAGGTGTTAACCCTGCACATTTCTCAAGGCAACTGAGCACTGGGCCAGCCACTCTTAAATGTCTCCTGTGCCAACACAGGTGAAACCTCGTTCCGACTAACGAGATGGACTACCCAGCACAGGTAAATACATACTGACTAACGAGATAACACCAGTCGGTGCGCCCTACTTCTCATGCGCTAGTCCAACCTCAAAACATATATAGAAAAACCAAATCCTGTCAAACTTATTTACAATAAAAGTGACTCCAAAATTACACAATACATTATTACCATTAATCTGGTTTTGGCACAAAATAATCTGAAACACAACCAAAACAAAAAGCAAATGCATCCAACAAGTTGGTGGAATCACAAGCTTGATATAATAGTTGAGTGCTAGGAATATGGGACCAAATACTAAACTTTTGACTATTTTAACACACATAAGTGACCTTGTCTCAATACTTTTGGTCCCCCTAAAATGGGGGGAAATGTACAAAAAGTGCTGTAATTTATAAACAGTTCACCTGATTTTTACAATTTATTTAACCAGGCAAGTCAGTTAAGAACAAATTCTTATTTACAATGACTGCCTACCCCAGCCAAACCTGGACGACGCTGAACCAATTGTGAACCACCCTATGGGACTCCCAATCATGGCCAGATGTGATACAGCCTGAATTCAAACCAGGGACTGTAGTGACGCCTCTTGCACTCAGATGCAGTACCTTAAACCGCTGCGCCACTCAGGAGCCCATGGATGAAAATATCTTCAAATTAAAACTGCCAGTCTGCAATTTAACCTCATAGTCAGAGTGCTGGAGTACTGAGCCAAAACAACAACAAAATGTGTCACTGTTCCAGTAATTACAGAGGGCACTTAATCTCTGGCCCACATTGTACCTTTAATGCCTTGTTTTTTCTCATTACAGAGCAACAAAAATGAGAAGGTTGTCTCGTTTGCTTGAGTCAACAGCTTTACTTGTGATCAGCATTCTGTGCTTGGTCATAATTTTTATTAAAGAGGACATTCGTCCTAAAAAACCCTCAAACCATTTCCAGATAAACAGGAGGGAATCAACCTATCAAAACAGACCTCAGAAACCAACCAGTGAGAGTGCAGGCGTTTCTACCTGGGGCCATTGTGAACGGAATGAGTCTGCGGCCAATGTGTCAGGGTTTTCCTCTCTGCCAGTTCACATCCAAGACTTCCTTTTCTACCGTCACTGCCGCCACTTCCCAATTCTGCTGGATGTACCTGATAAATGTGGAGGCCCTCACAAGTCTGCTGACGTCTTTCTTCTGCTGGTCATAAAAAGCTCACCTGCGAATTATGACCGCCGTGAGGTACTACGGAAAACCTGGGCCAAGGAGAGACTGCAGAATGGAGTCTGGATTCACAGGATTTTTCTCTCGGGAACAACAGGCACAGGCTTTGAGAAGCGCAAGCTAAATAAGCTTCTACGACTGGAGAACCGTGAGCATAATGACATCTTGCAGTGGGACTTCAACGACTCCTTCTTCAACCTCACCCTGAAGCAGATTTTGTTCTTAGAATGGATGGACAAGAACTGCCGCCAGGCCCGATTTCTCCTCAACGGTGACGATGATATCTTCGCCAACACAGATAACATGGTGGACTACCTTCAGAGTCTAAAAGACAATGATGGTGACAAGCACCTTTTTGCAGGTCATCTAATCCGCTATGTAGGACCCATTAGAGAGTCAGGGAGCAAATACTATGTCCCAGTCCAGGTTCAAGAGTCAGACTCATATCCCCCTTACTGTGGGGGAGGGGGCTTCCTGCTCTCTGGAAACACAGCTATGGTCATTTACAAAATGACCCATACCATTCCCATTTTGCCAATTGATGATGTCTACATGGGAATGTGTCTGGAAAAGGCTGGTCTTGGGCCAGAGTCCCATTTCGGAGTCAGGACTGCCGGACTTCATGTCCCCTCCCAAAACGTGGACACTTACGATCCTTGTTATTACAGGGAAATCATTTTAGTACACAGATTTCTGCCTCATCAGATATATATTATGTGGCACGGAATACATGAACCTAACTTGAGATGTAGTAATTCGCAAGGTTCTCTTTAGCCATCTGTCCTGTTGAAATCAGTTGCCTGTTGAGGTTTGTTTTTCCAGTCTTTTTTTTCCAAACATGTGTGATGTCTGAAAGTTGTTTTTGTTGTTGTAAATACAGACTAATTTTAAGATGTAAATTATGGGATTGATTGCTTCTTCTGTGTATGTACATAGAAATGATCAAAGTTTATATAATGTATTGTTTTAAGTCAGTATCACTTCTTTCCATTTAATAAATGAAAACATGCATATTAAAAAATATATATATATGATATTGATTCTATATCAAACGCTAATAAAATAAAATGCATCTTTGATTTTTGCCATGTGTATGGCTTTAGCTCATTCTGGCGATTGTTGTTAAGTAATTGAGGTAAATATTATTGAGTATATGTATATGTTTATAAAGTATATGTTTTTATTGTTCATAAACCCACCGGACCACAAATAAGCCATATTTCACAATAATTTCCACTGCAGATCACCATAAACAATGGATTTCGTGAATTCATATTTTATTTAACCAGGCAAGTCAGTTCTTATTTACAATGACAGCCTACCCCAGCCAAACCCAGATGACGCTGGGCAAATTATGCGCTGCCCTATAGGATTCCCAATCAAGGCAGGATGTGATACCCCTGCGCCACTCGGGAGCCTACTCAGAATCTGTCATCCTTTTCTCTTCAGTACTTCAGCTGTAGCCACACATTTTAACATTTATAGTATGAAAGTAATACTATTATTACATAAACCAAGTAGAGACATGGGATGGTAGGTAACCTTGTGGTTAGAGCATTGGGCCAGTAAACGAAAGTTTGCTGGATTGAATCCCTGAGCTGACGAGGTAAGAATCTGTTGTTCTGCCCCTGAACAAGGCAGTTAACCCACTTTTCCCCGGTAGGCTGTCATTGTAAATAAGAATCTGTTCTTAATGGACTTGCCTAGTTAAATAAAACAACTTTTGGAAGCATACAAACAACATTCTGTTATTACAAGTGCCTGATACTGTATTGGCAAAGGGGGATACTTAGTCATTTGTTCAACTGAAATGTGTCTTCCACATTTATCCCAACCCCTCTGAATCAGAGAGGTGCGGGAGGCTGCCTTAATCGACAGTGCCCGGGGAAGTGGGTTAACTGTAATTCTGCTCAGGGGTAGAACGACAGATTTTTGTCAGCACAGGTATTTGATTCAGCAACCTTTTGGTTACTGGCCCAACACTCTAACCACTAGGCTACATACTGTACCTCCCCATATTGAGAATAGAATAAGTGTAGTATAAGTGTAGAAAGGGAACTGACGTACAGTAGGCGGTATCTTTTCAACGGACACAAGTTTTGTATTTCTGTGGATGTTTGGACAATGATGGATCTATCTATATTTGACAGCTGACATTATTATTAAAGTAAACGATTCACAACACATTCTTGATTAATCATTTTCTTAACATTTTTCACTTGTGTAACTACAATGCCTCAGGAATCCCCCACCACCCGCTAAACTCAGAACAATCCTGCCCAACTTGCACAGTGGATGATTACATGGGCTGCTTTATATAATTAACATTTCATTATTTCTTTTCCATATTTTCTCATTGTTTCTGTGATCAAAAAATACAATTAACATTTAAATGTTCCGTGTAGTATTTTAATATTTTGATACTTTGTGCAAGGAAATTGATAAGCATTAAAAACTTTGTGGATGGAGCCTCCTGAGTGGCGGAGCGGTCTAAGACACTGCATCACAGATGCTGGTTCGAGACCCGTGCCGGTCGTGACCGGGAGATCCATGAGACGACGAAAAACTGGCCCGGCATCGTCCGAGTTAGGGGAGGGTTTGGCCGGCCGGGATATCCTTGTCCCATCAAGTGTATGGTGTTTCCTCTGACACAAAATATTTTTTTTGTGGATCGGTATAATTTGTATGTATAAAATTTACGGCCCGATGTACTTGGGCCAATTCTGGGCAATCATTCATTTTGATTCCGGGCCGAGTCTAACACCCGATTCAATCAGTTCCGGCTGCTTCTGGGCCGCTTCCTCATTGCTAGCTGTGTGACGATTGGGCAGGAAATGTTTGTGGTCGACTTCAAAATAAAAACGTTAGACAATAAATTATTTGTCAAATCAAATCAATCAAATCAAACTTAATTTGTTCCATGCGCCGAATACAAGTATAGACCTTACTGTGAAATGCATACTTACGAGCCCTTAACCAACAGTGCAGTTCAAGAAGAGTTAAGAAAAATACTTAACAAATAAACTATAGTAAAAAATAATACAAAGTAACACAATAACAATAATGAGGCTATATACAGGGGGTACCGGTACCGAGTCAGTGTGTGAGGGTACAGGTTAGAGGTCATTTGGACATGTAGGTAAGGGTGAAGTCACTATGCATAGATAATAAACAGCGAGTAGCAGCTATCTTCAAAACAAATGGGGGGGGGGGGGGGTCAATGGGCATTTGATTAATTGTTCAGCAGTCTTATGGCTTGGGCGAAGAAGCTGTTAAGGAGCCTCTTGGTCCTAGACTTGGTGCTCCAGTACGCTTACCGTGCGGCAGCAGAGAAAACAGTCTATGACTTGGGTGACTGGAGTCTCTGACAATTTTATGGGCTTTCCTCTGACACTGCCTATTATATAGGTCCTGGATGGAAGGAAGCTTGGCCCCAGTGATGTACTGGGCCGTATGCGTTAACCTCTGTAGCGCCTTACTGTCAGATGCCGAGAAGTTGCCATACCAGTCGGTGATGCAACTGGCAGGATGTTCTAGATGGTGCAGCTGTAGAACCTTTTGAGGATCTGGGGACCCATGCCAAATCTTTTCAGTCTCCTGAGGGGGAAAAGGTTTTGTCGTGCCCTCTTCACGACTGTCTTGATGTGTTTGGACCATGATAGATCGTAGGTGATGTGGACTCCAAGGAACTTGAAGCTCTAGACCTGCTTCACTACAGCCACGTCGATGTGCTCGGCACCTACTTTTCACATAGGCCAGGATTATTTCCTGTGTAACAATGTTTTTGTTGCAAATTGCGTTGGTGGTATTGATTTATTTGTAATAATTTTTGTAAAAAAATGTATATATTCCTATTCCCTTACTAATCATTGTTCCTGTTCCGTTATTTATGTCCTAGTACAAAGCACTCTCACACTGATACGGAGCAATTTATCAGATACGGTGTTCTATGTAATGGCCTAATTCACTTATTGATAGAGGTCATAGATCATTAGGATATTAAACGCAGCACAACTTGGACAGTCAACAGCATACGCAAGATGTGAAAACCAAAACAAATAAGCCTTTTACAAAGGACTTCCCTTCAGTGGTGTAAAGTGTAAACTATTTTTACTTAAGTACTTTACACCACTGCTTAAGTAGTAGTATTTGTACTTAAGTAAAAATATTTTGAAGTACTAAAGTAGTTATTGGGGGTTTCTGTACTTCACTTTACCATTTATATTTTTGACAAATTTGACTTAATTCCTAAAGAAACTAATGACATTTTTACTTTTCCCTGACATCCAAAAGTTACATTTTGAATGCTTAGCAGGACAGAAAATGGTCCAATTCACACACTTATCATTACATGGGCTTGCTCCTACCTACCTCTCTGATTTGGTCCTGCCGTACATACCTACACGTACGCTACGGTCACAAGACGCAGGCCTCCTAATTGTCCCTAGAATTTCTAAGCAAACAGCTGGAGGCAGGGCTTTCTCCTATAGAGCTCCATTTTTATGGAACGGTCTGCCTACCCATGTCAGAGACGCAAACTCGGTCTCAACCTTTACTGAAGACTCATCTCTTCAGTGGGTCATATGATTGAGTGTAGTCTGGCCCAGGAGTGGGAAGGTGAACGGAAAGGCTCTGGAGCAACGAACCGCCCTTGCTGTCTCTGCCTGGCCGGTTCCCCTTTTCCACTGGGATTCTCTGCCTCTAACCCTGTTACGGGGGCTGAGTCACTGGCTTGCTGGGGCTCTCTCGTGCCGTCCCTGGGGGGGGGTGCGTCACCTGGGTGGGTTGATTCACTGTTGTGGTCGGCCTGTCTGGGTTCCCCCCCCCCCTTGGGTTGTACCATGTCGGAGATCTTTGTGGGCTATACTCGGCCTTGTCTCAGGATGGTAAGTTGGTGGTTGAAGATTTCCCTCTAGTGGTGTGGGGGCTGTGCTTTGGCAAAGTGGGTGGGGTTATATCCTTCCTGTTTGGCCCTGTCCGGGGGTGTCCTCGGATGGGGCCACAGTGTCTCCTGACCCCTCCTGTCTCAGCCTCCAGTATTTATACTGCAGTAGTTTATGTGTCGGGGGGCTAGGGTCAGTTTGTTTATCTGGAGTACTTCTCCTGTCCTATTCGGTGTCCTGTGTGCGTTCTCTAATTCTCTCCTTCTCTCTTTCTTTCTCTCTCTCGGAGGACCTGAGCCCTAGGACCATGCCCCAGGACTACCTGACATGATGACTCCTTGCTGTCCCCAGTCCACCTGGCCATGCTGCTGCTCCAGTTTCAACTGGCCTGGGCCCTAGGACCATGTCCCAGGACTACCTGACATGAGGACTCCTTGCTGTCCCCAGTCCACCTGGCCATGCTCCTGCTCCAGTTTCAACTGTTCTGCCTTACTATTATTCAACCATGCTGGTCATTTATGAACATTTGAACATCTTGGCCACGTTCTGTTATAATCTCCACCCGGCACAGCCAGAAGAGGACTGGCCACCCCACATATGCTCTCTCTAATTCTCTCTTTCTCTCTCTCGGAGGACCTGAGCCCTAGGACCGTGCCCCAGGACTACCTGACATGATGGCTCCTTGCTGTCCCCAGTCCACCTGACTGTGCTGCTGCTCCAGTTTCAACTGTTCTGCCTTATTATTATTTGACCATGCTGGTCATTTATGAACATTTGAACATCTTGGTCATGTTCTGTTATAATCTCTACCCGGCACAGCCAGAAGAGGACTGGCCACCCCACATAGCCCGGTTCCTCTCTAGGTTTATTCCTAGGTTTTGGCCTTTCTAGGGAGTTTTTCCTAGCCACCGTGCTTTTACACCTGCATTGTTTGCTGTTTGGGGTTTTAGGCTGGGTTTCTGTACAGCACTTTGAGATATCAGCTGATGTACGAAGGGCTATATAAATAAATTTGATTTGATTTGATTTGATTGATCAACTGAACCTCCATGGTCATTCTTACTGCCTCTGATCTGGTGCACTCACTAAACACAAATTAATCGTTTGTAAATAATGTCTGACTGTTGGAGCATGCCCCTTGCTATCTGGAAATAAAAAAAAACAAGAAAATTGTACCGTCTGGTTTGCTTATTAATACAAATAATTTTTAATTATTCATACTCTTACATTTACATTTAAGTCATTTAGCAGACGCTCTTATCCAGAGCGACTTACAAATTGGTGCATTCACCTTATGACATCCAGTGGAACAGTCACTTTACAATAGTGCATCTAAATCTTAAAGGGGGGGGGTGAGAGGGTTTACTTATCAGGTGTTTTCAGGTGTCTCCGGAAGGTGGTGATTGACTCCGCTGTCCTGGCGTCCTGAGGGAGTTTGTTCCACCATTGGGGGGCCAGAGCAGCGAACAGTTTTGACTGGGCTGAGCGGGAACTGTACTTCCTCAGTGGTAGGGAGGCGAGCAGGCCAGAGGTGGATGAACGCAGTGCCCTTGTTTGGGTGTAGGGCCTGATCAGAGCCTGGAGGTACTGAGGTGCCGTTCCCCTCACAGCTCCGTAGGCAAGCACCATGGTCTTGTAGCGGATGCGAGCTTCAACTGGAAGCCAGTGGAGAGTGCGGAAGAGCGGGGTGACGTGAGAGAACTTGGGAAGGTTGAACACCAGACGGGCTGCGGCGTTCTGGATGAGTTGTAGGGGTTTAATGGCACAGGCAGGGAGCCCAGCCAACAGCGAGTTTCAGTAATCCAGACGGGAGATGACAAGTGCCTGGATTAGGACCTGCGCCGCTTCCTGTGTGAGGCAGGGTCGTACTGCGGATGTTGTAGAGCATGAACCTACAGGAACGGGCCACCGCCTTGATGTTAGTTGAGAACGACAGGGTGTTGTCCAGGATCACGCCAAGGTTCTTAGCGCTCTGGGAGGAGGACACAATGGAGTTGTCAACCGTGATGGCGAGATCATGGAACGGGCAGTCCTTCCCCGGGAGGAAGAGCAGCTCCGTCTTGCCGAGGTTCAGCTTGAGGTGGTGATCCGTCATCCACACTGATATGTCTGCCAGACATGCAGAGATGCGATTCGCCACCTGGTCATCAGAAGGGGGAAAGGAGAAGATTAATTGTGTGTCGTCTGCATAGCAATGATAGGAGAGACCATGTGAGGTTATGACAGAGCCAAGTGACTTGGTGTATAGCGAGAATAGGAGAGGGCCTAGAACAGAGCCCTGGGGGACACCAGTGGTGAGAGCGCGTGGTGAGGAGACAGATTCTCACCACGCCACCTGGTAGGAGCGACCTGTCAGGTAGGACGCAATCCAAGCATGGGCCGCGCCGGAGATGCCCAACTCGGAGAGGGTGGAGAGGAGGATCTGATGGTTCACAGTATCGAAGGCAGCCGATAGGTCTAGAACAGTGGTTCTTAACCTTGTTGTAGGTACTGAACCCCACCAGTTTCATATGCGCATTCACCGAACCCTCAAAACATAGGTATATATTTTACTGGTGCAAAAAATTAACCGTGCGTCAACATCACTGTGTTCAAAGAACAAAATCATCAAAACATGATTTTCACACAAAAACATAATAATGAATATTTATTGCAAATCGGTGTGACTTCTGCTGTTGCCTTTCAGAGACCAGTTCAGAAATGCGCGGCTTCACCTTGGCAAGTGCCACTCTCATGTCATTTTCGGAACAAAGTCTGTTCCTTTTCTTCGTTTTTATGTCCAGCATCCTCAAAGGATTGCTCGCAAAGATATGTTGTAACAAACAGTATGAAAATCTTGAGAGCTTTCTTAGCAATAACAGGGTACGTTACCATTTGTTGACACCAAAATGTTGAAAGCGTTGTTGTTCTGAAGAGTTGCTGTTGAACCTGGCTCTGCTGAATTTCAATGATTTCATCGAGGTATTCATCATTGACATCTGTTGTCTCAACACTAAACGTGAACGGCTGTCTCACCCATGCTGGATATGACTCTCTTGTAGGGAAGTATCCGTCGAGAGACTTTGGAAGCTCATCTAAGTTTGTGACAATTGCTTGCTTCAGTTCCGCAGGTACAGAAATGTCTCCGATTCCAGATACATCTTCGATCTTACTTACACAGTCGTCCAGCAGGGGAAAGTTTGCGAAGTTATCGTTCTCTGTTTATCAATTCCATAACGGTAGCTTTTTTTGAAAAGCCCTCAGGTTTTCCTCCGCTTCGATGATGTTGACTCCACCGCCCTGAATCTTTTGATTGAGATGATTGAGAGCTTCGAAGATATCAGCCATGTACGCTAAAATGAGAATCAACTCATTTTTGTAGCAATCTGCATGACAATGTTGGTGCTTTTGCAAAAACAGGGCTAATTCCACACACACGGCAAAAACACGATTCAGCACCTGTCCCCGGGACACCACCGAATGTTAGAATGGTACAGAAGTACCTCGAATTCAGAGCCCATTTCTTTACACAGCTCACTGAAGATGCGGTGCCTCAGAGCACTAGTTGGCACATAGTTCACACATTCCACTACAATATTTTGGTTTTATGAGTGTTTCACCAATGGTGTGTGGTTTGCCCTGCTTTGCGATCAGGTAAGCAACTTCATACGATGCTGTGGGGATCAGTTTGTTGATGGGTACAAAGCCGAGAACAGGCAGAGTAGCTTTTACATCGAATCTGGCTCTCTTCACCTTGAATTCAGCGAGCGCTGTGTTCTTGTATTTTCCATCTCCATGCAGCTTAAGGAAGTGTTCTTAGTTTTGCCGGTGCTAGACTAGAATTACTCAACTTGGCATTGCAAATCATGCAGTTAGGACGCTGACTTCCATCACGTTCCATTATACATGTGAATCCATATTGTACATATTCGTCCGACCACTTTCATTTTTTGCTCGACATAGTAAGTATGAAAGGATTCAAATATTAAGAAAGAAATCACAAGACATACCATCACGACAGTCACAAGTAGACTACTGGGCACACCAAATTCCCTGCAGCACAGATAGGCTAAGCGTTGTAGCGTGATCACCTGCAGCCAATGATGGCCAAGCAGGGCGTGTCATCACGAATCATATGAGTCGGAAGTGTGTCTTGACCTCCGCCGAACCCCTGAGACTGACTCACCGAACCCCTGGGGTTCGATCGAACCCAGGTTAAGAACCACTGGTCTAGAAGGATGAGAGCAGAGGAGAGAGAGTTAGCTTTAGCAGTGCGGAGCGCCTCCGTGATACAGAGGAGAGCAGTCTCAGTTGAATGACTAGTCTTGAAACCTGACTGATTTGGATCAAGAAGGTCATTCAGAGAGAGATAGCGGGAGAGCTGGCCAAGGACGGCACGTTCAAGAGTTTTGGAGAGAAAAGAAAGAAGGGATACTGGTCTGTAGTTGTTGACATCGGAGGGATCGAGTGTAGGTTTTTTCAGAATGGGTGCAACTCTCGCTCTCTTGAAGACGGAAGGGACGTAGCCAGCGGTCAGGGATGAGTTGATGAGCGAGGTGAGGTAAGGGAGAAGGTCTCCGGAAATGGTCTGGAGAAGAGAGGAGGGGATAGGGTCAAGCGGGCAGGTTGTTGGGCGGCCAGCCGTCAGAAGACGCGAAAATTCATCTGGAGATAGAGGGGAGAAAGAGGTCAGAGCACAGGGTAGGGCAGTGTGAGCAGAACCAGCGGTGTCGTTTGACTTAGCAAACGAGGATCGGATGTCGTCGACCTTCTTTTCAAAATGGTTGACGAAGTCATCTGCAGAGAGGGAGGAGGGGGGATTCAGGAGGGAGGAGAAGGTGGCAAAGAGCTTCCTAGGGTTAGAGGCAGATGCTTGGAATTTAGAGTGGTAGAAAGTGGCTTTAGCAGCAGAGACAGAGGAGGAAAATGTAGAGAGGAGGGAGTGAAAGGATGCCAGGTCTGCAGGGAGGCGAGTTTTCCTCCATTTCCGCTCGGCTGCCCGGAGCCCTGTTCTGTGAGCTCGCAATGAGTCGTCGAGCCACGGAGCGGGAGGGGAGGACCGAGCCGGCCTGGAGGATAGGGGACATAGAGAGTCAAAGGATGCAGAGAGGGAGGAGAGGAGGGTTGAGGAGGCAGAATCAGGAGATAGGTTGGAGAAGGTTTGAGCAGAGGGAAGAGATGATAGGATGGAAGAGGAGAGATTAGCGGGGGAGAGAGAGCGAAGGTTGGGACGGCGCGATACCATCCGAGTAGGGGCAGTGTGGGAGGTGTTGGATGAGAGCGAGAGGGAAAAGGATACAAGGTAGTGGTCGGAGGCTTGGAGGGGAGTTGCAAGCGAGCGTATTGCCTGCCTTGTGAGTAGGGGGGGAAGGTGAGAGGGTGAGGTCAAAAGAGGAGAGGAGTGGAAAGAAGGAGGCAGAGAGGAATGAGTCAAAGGTAGACGTGGGGAGGTTAAAGTCGCCCAGAACTGTGAGAGGTGAGCCGTCCTCAGGAAAGGAGCTTATCAAGGCATCAAGCTCATTGATGAACTCTCCGAGGGAACTTGGAGGGCGATAAATGATAAGGATGTTAAGCTTGAAAGGGCTGGTAACTGTGACAGCATGGAATTCAAAGGAGGCGATAGACAGATGGGTAAGGGGAGAAAGAGAGAATGACCACTTGGGAGAGATGAGGATCCCGGTGCCACCACCCCGCTGACCAGAAGCTCTCGGGGTGTGCGAGAACACGTGGGCGGACGAAGAGAGCAGTAGGAGTAGCAGTGTTGTCTGTGGTGATCCATGTTTCCGTCAGTGCCAAGAAGTCGAGGGACTGGAGGGAGGCATAGGCTGAGATGAACTCTGCCTTGTTGGCCGCAGATCGGCAGTTCCAGAGGCTACCGGAGACCTGGAACTCCACGTGGGTCGTGCGCGCTGGGACCACCAGATTAGGTTGGCCGCGGCCACGCGGTGTGGAGCGTTTGTATGGTCTGTGCAGAGAGGAGAGAACAGGGATAGACAGACACATAGTTGACAGGCTACAGAAGAGGCTACGCTAATGCAAAGGAGATTGGAATGACAAGTGGACTACACGTCTCGAATGTTCACAAAGTTAAGCTTACGTAGCAAGAATCTTATTGACTAAAATGATACAGTACTGCTGAAGTAGGCTAGCTGGCAGTGGCTGCGTTGTTGACTTTGTAGGCTAGCTGGCAGTGGCTGCATTGTTGACACTACACTAATCAAGTCGTTCCGTTGAGTGTTTCTACAATGCTGCTATTCGGGGGCTAGCTGGCTAGCTAGCAGTGTTGTTTACGTTACGTTGCGTTAAAAGAACGACAATAGCTGGCTAGCTAACCTAGAAAATCGCTCTAGACTACACAATTATCTTTGATACAAAGACGGCTATGTAGCTAGCTATGTAGCTAGCTACGATCAAACAAATCAAACCGTTGTACTGTAATGAAATGAAATGAAAATGTGATACTACCTGTGAATGCGACCGGGTTGTTGAGTTCTATTCAGAAGACGTTGGCTAGCTGTTGGCTAGCTAGCAGAGTCTCCTACGTTAAGGACGACAAATAGCTGGCTAGCTAACCTCTGTAAATTAAGATAATCACTCTAAGACTACACACTCTAAACTACACAATTATCTTGGATACGAAGACAGCAAAGACAACTATGTAGCTAGCTAACACTACACTAATCAAGTCGTTCAGTTGAGTGTAATAGTTTCTACAGTGCAGCTAATCGGTGGGCGTTTGCTAGCTGGCTAGCTGCTGGGCAAATAGCAGTGAAGACTACGTTAGGATGACGAAATACGAGGTATATTTAAAACCAAATGCTTTTAGACTTTTACTCAAGTAGTCATTTCCTGGGTGACTCACTTTTACTTGAGTCATTTTCTAATAAGGTATCTTTACTTTTACTCAAGTATGACAGTTGGGTACTTTTTCCACCACTGTACTTATGTAGTTTTTGGGGGTATCTGTACTTTACGTGACTAATTATATTTTTGCCAGCTTTTACTTAACTACATTCCTGAAGACAATAATGTACTTATTGTGAGCGGACAAAGTAATTTGGTGTTACTCTAAAGCGGAAAGGTGGAATAAATGAGTCAGGAGTAGGTGTTCTTAATTGAACAAAGTTCTCTATTGAGGGATTTCTTTCAACTCAAACACTCCAACACAATCAATGATGATCTCCCACGGAAAACATAAATCTTCTTCTTTACACGAAAAAGAAACACAAGACGAGTGTCTTTAAACTAGGACATAAATCACGGATTTGTCACCGTCTTAATGGTTAGCTCGTGGATAGCTCCCCTCTCGTAGTGGCCATCCCCCAGGGGTAGCTTGTCTTATTTTCTCCTTCCGAAAGGTACGTCTTCCCCTTTAGAGGAGCAAACACTGTTTTCTTTCTTTTTCCTCCTTCACTGACGGTTCCCTCCTCTCTCTTGTAGGGGAAAGAGAATCGGTCATTAGTGCCGTCAGCTGTGCTTAATTGCTTCTGATCACCTTGACTCACATTTCTGGCTGGGCTACTATCCGTGAGCCCAGCCTGCCCTCTGGTGGTCCTTCCACATTATTTAATTCTTATATTTTCCCTGACACCCTAAAGTACTCGTTACATTTTGACAGGAAAATGGTCCAATTCACACAATTATCAAGAGAACATCCCTGGTCATCCCTACTGCCTCTGATCTGGCGGACTCACTAAACACAAATGCTTTGTTTGTAAATTATATCTGAGTTTTGGAATGTGCCCCCGTCTATCCATCAATAAAAATAGAAATAAATCAATTGTGCTGCCTGGTTTGCTTAATATAAGGAATTTGAAATTGTTTATACTTTTACTTTTGATACTTAAGTACATTTTAGCAATTCCATTTACTTTTGACAGTTAAGTATATTTAAAACCAAATACAAAGACTTTTACTCAAGTAATATTTTACTGGGTGACTTTCACTTTTACTTGAGTCATTTTCTATTAAGGTATCTTTACTTTTACTCAAGAATGACAATTGAGTGCTTTTTCCACCACTGCTTCTCTTACACTACTTTTGTAAATGTAATTTGCATTTTGAAACCACAAGTATGTAGGTGGTTCACTCAAGTCATGTTCCAGTCCAGACATCAATCAAAAAACATTTTACCATCTGTATGTGTTGTAGAGTTTGTTGGAAACAAACATGTCTTTTATGTTTTCTAAATGCCTTGATGGTCATAGTGCTCTCTAAGGCTTTCCAAGAACTCATTAAACAGGACATTTACTGTTGTTCATTAACCTTCATACTACCAACGGAGGTCATTCTGTCCCCAAAGGCATATATTGTTTTTAATCATAGGCCAAAGGTGGTGTCATGACGTTGGCCTGGGGGGGAGGGGTAGGTTTATGACAGTCATAAATACCTCTTCCCCCCTTTTTCCTCTCTCTACCCTACTGAGGTTACATTTGCAACACCCTTGGTTAACATAGAGAACACTGATGATTCTGGGAACATCAGTAGGTGGGGGGAAATTAACTATATTCTGGTAATCTGAACAATTGAACATATGCGGTGGTACTTAATGATGATGTCAGTTCGGTTGTCATCTGAGACATTCTCATCAATGTTGATGACATAAACTGTACAGTGGAAAGTCTACACATCAGAGTTATCGGATTCACATTGTGACGGCCCTGAATTTTTCTGAACCGTCTCAGTGCACCTCCTTCCAATAGGGCGCTTTCCCTTTAATTCCCAATTAAATAGCCAGCATCAGCTGCCCAAAAGTGGGGGTTGTGATGGAGTGTCATGCAGGTGAAAGAGGACCCAAAAGCGACTTGGCGAAAACAGAGTCTTTAATCCAGTAAAGTAAATACAATCAAAAAACACAACTTTCACTCGAAATGACGAGGACAAACTGGAGACTCGATCTTGAACAGCAGGTGAACAGCAGGTTGCCTCGGGAAGGCACTTGAACCAAACAGACTCAGACACCTGCTCACCACGCAGCATCTGAGGAAAACACGACACGACAGGGCGATACACAAGCACAGCACGGTGAATTCTAGACAAGGAACCGACAGGGCAGAAACGAATAACAAGGAGAGAAATAGGGACTCTAATCAGGGAAAAGGATCGGGAACAGGTGTGGGAAGACTAAATGATTGATTAGGGGAATAGGAACAGCTGGGAGCAGGAACGGAACGATAGAGAGAAGAGAGAGCGGGAGAGTGAGAGAGGGAGGGGGAGAGAGAGGGATAGAAAGAGGGAAAGAACCTAATAAGACCAGCAGAGGGAAACGAATAGAAGGAGAAGAACAGGGACAAGGCATGATAATCAAAGACAAAACATGACATGGAGACGTGACTGAGGATGTGTTCAACCCTCAGATCCCGAAGCTTCTCTATTCCGTTGTTTTGTTGCCGTTAAACGTGTGTTTTGTAGCCTAAGAAAGTTTTCCCAGGATCGGATCCACTCTTTGTGTCCGTGGACTACACCTCTCCGTTCTTCGTGGCCTTTCTCTGCTGGAGATCTATTGGCGGATTGGATTGTCTGACTGACCGACTGACTACCACCTTTTTGTATACGGTATTTCATTTGTTTTTATGTGAGGTATACTGTGATGATTTATGTAGTTAGTTGTAGTTGAGGACTTAGTAAGAGTTGATAAGCTTTAAAGTTCTGTGGTAAAATGAGTGTTATATTGATTGTATGTTTAATACTGGGTTTACGCTACACTGAATGAACGGACAAACATTGCGTGACAAAAGTCACTTGAGTTCACTGAACTCCTTTACCGGGCTGGACTCTTTTTAGGCCCGAGGTACAGGACATTTCTGGAGGAACCAGAACTCATTGTGATATTATTATATGTGTGTGTGTAATCATTGTTGTTGCTAATACAACCCACGCTGTTATGCAGGTGAGTGAGGACCCAAAAGCGGTTTAACAGAAACAGAGTCTTTTAATGTTCAAACACAGGGAAAACCTCGACAATGAACTGTCTAGTGACGTCAGGTGTAACAAGGATAGGTGCGGATGTAAAACGCTCTTTGAGGAGATCAAAAGCTCCCTGGGCGGAAACGGACCACTTAAAGCACGTCTTGACAGA